>NC_059334.1:38202052-38367052 GCF_018350155.1 Leopardus geoffroyi
CAGCCTAGCTCGGCCTCTTGCTGGAGGCCAAACGCAGCCTGAGGCCAAGATGAGAGCATTGAAGAACCTCTGTGGGATGAGCCCTGGGGTTGCAGGCAAGCCAGGACCTTTCAAGGCCACAGGGGGGCCAGTAGGGGTGAAGACAGAGAGCAGGAACGGGGGTCCCTGGGGAGAGAAAGAAGGCGTTAGGGGGGCAGAACTGTGCAGAAGTTCACAGGGACAAAAGTGTGAGGCCTGGGAGAGGAACTTGGAGATGAGAAGGAGAGGGAAGAAAGGACATGAAAACAGGGAGAGAGACAGAGACAAAGTCAGAGAGAACTAGAAAGACAAAGAAAGGCGACCCAAGACACAAAGAAGACATTAAGACACCCAGTTGCCTGGGGCCGGTTGCCTCTTCCGGGGGCTCCACTTCCCTGGCAAAGCACAGCCAGTTGTGGCTGTAATACAGGGGGTTTCCAAAGCTCCAGAGCTTCAGCAGTAAGAAACAAGTCATTTCCCCTAGAAAGGAATGATATGCAGGATCCTGGTAGCAAATCTCAGCAGGTGAACCTTCCTGTCCTCTCCAACCCCCCAACCTCCCTCACTCTGGGCTGGGCTGTCTCATTGTCCAGGAGAAGAGATACTTGAGATGCTGGGTCTGCCTGCAGGGCATAGGTCCAGGGAGACCCTGCAGCTCTATAAAGTCTCCTGGTTTGCTGGGGTGGGTCTGGGCTGCGTGTGTAGGAGGTGAGCCAAGGAAGGAATCCCTTCATTATGTATGCTGTTGCCCTCACCAAGATGAGGACTGACAGTAAGACTCAGCAGGATGAATATCTAGAAACTGCCACCCAGCCAAGAGAAGCTCCAAATAGCCAGGCTGTGACTCCCCATCACCATTATCGACTTGCAGTGTGACATGTTTCTAAAGAATCCCACCCGGCCCAGCCTCCTTGTCAGGAAAAGCGATCAGGACACTGGTTTCTCTGGCTGACTATGCAGTACTTTAAAGCCAAAGGTGAAGCCAGAGAGGGAACAGTCTCAATCTAATTGCCCTAGTCCACTTCTCCAGGGCTCAGCTCCCCAACTCTTCAAAGGAAAAAACATTATTTATTTATTGGGTAAATATTTATTAAGCACCCACCATATACCATGCACTGTATGCTGTTGACAGTTTCAATAGCTTGGGACTTCCTGTGCATAGCAGCTCTCCCACCACCACATGAAGAGTCCCTGGAGGGCCTACCACATGTATTAAAGTATTTTATATCATAACCCAGTGGGAATGCTAGTCCAGCCCTGCAGTGGCTACATGTCCCTGCTCTGGAGTTGACAGAGCTGGGTTCAAATTTCAGCTCTGTTCCTCTCCCTGGCTATGGGGTCTGGGTAAAGTTTCTCAGCTTCTCAAATTTCAGTGACGTCATCTGTATAGTTGGGGGTGGGCGGTAGTGCCTCCTCCATGAGTTCTTATAAGGATCAAATGAAAGAGCTGATAGAGCTCTTCTTAGCACAGTACCTGGCACAGGGTATATCTTGACCCTTTACTGTCATTTGCTTTTTTTTTTTTTTTTTTGAGAGAGAGAGAAAGAGCAAGCATGAGCAAGAAGGGGAGAGGCAGAGGGAGAAAAAGAGAATCTTAAGCAGGCTCCACACTTAGCATGGAACTAGGGACCCTGGGACCCTGGGATCGTGACCTGAGCCAAAATCAAGAGCCGGACTCTCAACAGACTGAGCGCCCCAGGAGCCCCTGTCATTTGCTATTATTAATAAAAGCAAGAAAGTGGTTACGTAAGCCTACTCCCACTTTCTCAGAGGCTCCACACTCTGAAGCATACAAATGAGATTCTGATCTATCACCATGTTACCATGTCTTTGCACCCCTGTCTCAAGCCAGGAATGATGGTGTCCTGTTTACCCATCTTTGTTTGCTGCTCAATGGTGCCTCTCCTCCTGTGACTAAAGAACTGTTCCATGTCCCTTTCCAGAATTTTTGCTCATTTCTCTTATCCCAAGGCTAGCTAACATTCTCTGGGCCCAAGAATATATGTCTCAACAACAGTGAAAATCTCACACACTCACAAGCAGACAAGCTTGGAGGGAACACATGGAAAAGAAATATGTCCCCTTCCAATAAAGGGGTAAAGAGATTTAGTTATCTTTTTGTAGCTTGTCCATATCATCAGCAAAGATGAATGTTTGTTGGGCACCTAATATGCACATGAAAGTGTATTAATTGCTGGGGAAAAAAATGCACATCCTCAACTGACTGGGAAGGATTCCCAAAGATAAAGCCACATTGAGTATGAACTCACCATCCAAAAATTTCAAAACCCATGAAAAAGCAATCACATCATGAGCTAACAATGTCAATAGATAGAAGGAAGCCAAGATCAGATAAGACTGCAGAACTTTAGGTAAATGAATAACATGAGGGAGACCATAAAATTAAAGACTTTAAATTATTAAAAGTATAAAGAAACAAAATGAAAAAAAAAAAAAACTAAAAATGGAACAACCACAATAGAACAAAAAAGGTGGATTTGGAAAAGAACCAAAAAGAGCTTATGGGAATTTTTTTTTTTTTAATGGTCGCTGAACTTTTAAAATTCAGTGAGGGGCGCCTGGGTGGCGCAGTCGGTTAAGCGTCCGACTTCAGCCAGGTCACGATCTCACGGTCCGTGAGTTCGAGCCCCACGTCGGGCTCTGGGCTGATGGCTCAGAGCCTGGAGCCTGTTTCCGATTCTGTGTCTCCCTCTCTCTCTGCCCCTCCCCCGTTCATGCTCTGTCTCTCTCTGTCCCAAAAATAAATAAACGTTGAAAAAAAAAAAATTTTAAATTCAGTGAGTAGCAGGGCGCCTGGGTGGCTCAGTTGGTTAAGTGTCTGACTTTGGCTCAGATGATGATCTCACAGTTTGTGAGTTCCAGCTCCACATCAATTTCCAGGCTACAGTGTGGATCCTTTTTTGAGATTCTCTTTCTGCCCCTTCCATGTGCTTTCTCACTCTCTTTCTCTCTCTGGAAAAAAAAAAAAAATTCAGTGAGTAGCATAAATTAAATAGATCAGACTTGGTTGGACTCTAAGAATTAGGCAAGTAATGGGGCACCTGGGTGGCTCAGTGAGTTAAGCGTCCAACTTCAGCTCAGGTCATGATCCCCCGGTTCGTGAGTTCGAGCCCCACATCAGCCTCGCTGCTGTCAGCACAGAGCCCACTTCAGATCCTCTGTCCCCCTCTCTCTCTGCTCCTCTCCCACTTGCTCTCTCTTTCTCAAAAATAAATAAAAACATTAAAAAAGAAGATTTAGTCACAGAAAAACAGATCTGAGAGATAAACCCAGAATGCAGTGTATGAAAAGAAAATAGAAGGAAGAGCGTGGACCCAGCAGGCACAGCAGATGGAAGAGGAATGCCTGTCCTGTAGTGTATCTAATGAGAGTTCCAGAAAAGGATCACAGGGAAGGGAAGCGATAATATTCAAAGAGATGATGGCTGAAAATTGATGAAAAACAAGAATTCACAAATTCAGGAAGCACAAGTTCTAAGCAGGATAATAAATAAAATCCCACCTGTAGACGCCTTGTAGAGAAACGGTAGTTCGCCAAAGTCAAAGAGGAAAATAGTCAAAGCAACCAGAGGGAAAAGAGAAATTACCTACAGAGGAGAGACAATTAGCAGACTTCTCGACAGCAAAACTGAGACCACAGACAGCAGTCCTCAAAAGACTGAATGAAAATAGCTTTCAGTCTAGAATTTTTTGCCAAATGACATTTTAACTGTGAGGTTCAAATAAAATGTTTTTAGATAAATGAAAACTAAGAGAATCTGTCACCAATAGACTCTCCCAGAAAGAATTTCTAAAGGATAAATTTCAGGGGGTGAGGAAGCAAACCCAGAAGAAAGTAATAAAAAAGCATTGATGAGCAAATATACCAATTGCCAGATGGGGAATACTAAACAAGCTTGATTTATAAAACAACAACAATAATATTAAGGACATCTGGGCGGTACCAAACAAAATGGAACCCAAATACTAAACACAATAACATGTTAGGGCATTAGTCTTAAGCATATCGATATTCTCCAAGTTGTTTGTAAGAGGGTGGAGGTATAAATTAACTTGAGATTGTGACATCAAGTAAACCTGTTAAGTTTAGAGATAATTTAGGGATAACCACCGAAAGAATGAAAATGGAACGGACAGCTAGTTCCCAAAACAAAAAAAGATGAAAAGGGAAGCAAGAAAGCAGAAATAAGAAGGAGGAGTAGCATAAAGTAGGGTAAACAGAAATAATAGAAGAAAATGGTAGCTATGATCAAAAAGACAAGAAATAGCAGGCGTTGGCAAGGATGGGAGAAAAGGGAACCCCCGTGCACCGTTGGTGGGACTGCAAACTGGCGCAGCCGCTCTGGAAAACAGTGTGGAAGTTCCTCAAAAAATGAAAAATAAAATCACCATATGATCCAGCAATCTCACTACTGGGTATGTATCCAAAGAAAACAAAAACATTAACTCAAAAAGATATCTGCACCCCCATGTTCACTGCAGCATTATTTACAATAGCCAAGACATGGAAACAACCTAAGTGTCCGTCGGAGGATTAATGGGCAAAGATGTGGTATACATATGCCAGGGAATACTGGTCAACCATAAAAAAGAATGAAATCTTGCCATGTGCCGCAACATGGAGGGAGCTAGAGTGTATTCTGCTAAGTGAGACAAGTCAGGCGGAGAAAGACAAATACCATATGATTTCACTCATATGTGGAATCTAAAATGACAAGAAATTGTAAAAACAGAATATCAGAGAACAGATTAGTGATGATGAGAGGCTGGAGGAGGGGGGGTGAAATGGGTGGAGTGAGACAAAGATACAAACTTCCAATTATAAAACAAGTCATGGGAATATAATATACAGCATGACAACTGTAGTCAGTAATATTGTATTGTGCATTTGAAAGTTGCTAAGAGAGTAGATCTTAAAAGTCCTCATCACGGGGCGCCTGGGTGGCTCAGTCCGTTGAGAGTCCGACTTTGGCTCAGGTCATGATCTCGCGGTCCGTGGGTTCGAGCCCCACGTCAGGCTCTGTGCTGACAGCTCAGAGCCTGGAGCCTGTTTCAGATTCTGTGTCTCCCTCTCTCTGACCCTCCCCTGTTCATGCTCTGTCTCTCTCTCTGTCTCAAAAATAAATAAACATTAAAATTAAAAAAAAAAAGTCCTCATCACAAGAAAAAGAAATTCTGTAACTATGTGTGGTGATGGATGTTAACCATTATTGTGGTGGTCATTTCATAATATATAAATATATCAAACCCTTATGTTCTACATGGGAAAGTAATATAATGTTATATGTCAACTGTATCTCAATTTAAAAAAAAAAAAGAAAATGGTGGAATGCATTCAAACATATTTAAAATTACAGTAAATGTAAACAGATTCAACTAACCGATTAAAAGAATTACTGTATTTAAATTGTTTAAAATGCGTATGTCCCAGAAACACATCTGTAATTTAAGAACCCAGGAAAGTTTAAAGTAAAGGACTGGGGAAATATACACCGATAAATTCTCATGAAAAGAAAACCATGTTGCTGTTCTATGGTCAGACAATATAGAATTTAAGGTGACAATAAGCAGAAGTGACATACATGTAATGGTGGGGGAAGAAGGGAAGCCATTGACGGCAGACAGAACTGCATGAGCAAAGACACAAAGGGAGAGTGTGCCTAGCAAATTTCAGTGGCCCAAATTCAAATAAGGAGTAAAGAGAAATTCTTAATTGTACTGTTACGTTCTGTTATTTTTTAAAATGTATATTCTGAGCATCTTGGTGCCAGGCATCATGCTAACTACTCTGTATACATTATTCCTACTCCTCCCGTGAATTTCCACATGCAGCATCTTGCTGAGATGCCTCTGAAGGCTTCCACAGGAAACAGAAGCTTTCCATGTCATGACCAATGGGAACAACCACTACCAAATGTGTCACTAACCAGGGGACACCTCCAGGCCTTGCTGACAGCCCATAGCTGGGGCAGCATACGAGACAGCACTTCTTATGTTTCTGATGCAAACCCCTATGGGATGACCAGACAGTCTAGTTTCGGGGACCTATTGATTTATCAGAGTTCTTTCTCCCCACCATAGCCACCCTTGACACTTCTGTAGAAAGCATCACTGTGTTCAATGTATCCATCACCAAGGCGAAAGCCAACTTCCCATCAACAAATTTTACCAGGAAGAGGCCTAGAAACCCTGAGAGGAAATTGGATTTAGCCAGGGAGACTTGAACTATAACCCCCTGCTCAGATCCCCATGACACAGCCTGAGGGGAGGTGATTTTCTAAGATACCTTGGCTGCTGGTCATGGCAAAAAACAAAAACGATGGGTGCCTGGGTGGCTCAGTTAGTTAAGCATCCAATTTTGGCTCGGGTCATGATCTCATGGTTCGTAGGTTCGAGCCCCGAATCAGGCTCCACACACTGACAGTGTGAAGCCTGCCTGGGATTCTCTGTCCCTCTCTCTCTCTCTGCCCTTCCCCCACTCATTCTCTCTCTCTCTCTCTCTCTCTCTGTCAAAATAAATAAACTTTAAACACAAAACAAACACTACTTTCTTCCTACCCCAGCGTTACACCTAAATGTGCTAGGCTGGCTGTGGGAAATCAACTGAGGTAAGAAAAACAGGAAGGAAGAAAGGAAGGAAGGAAGGAAGGAAGGAAGGAAGGAAGGAAGGAAGGAAGGAAGGTGAAAGATAGAGAGGGAGGGAGGGAGGAAGGAAGAAAGAGAGAGAGAGAGAGAGAGAGAGAGAAAGAATGAACGAACGAACAGAATACAATGAGGCCATTTATCCTGAAACAAACTGGCGATTCCCTTTCCACAGGACACCCCATCACTCACCCCTTTAGGGAAACACTTGCACGTCAGTTGCCTCACTCTCTGGGCACCAAGCACCTTTAACTTAGAAAATGGATCAAGCGTTGTGGGAGGGACAGGTCATCCTGCACGGTGCCAGGAAAAGGGTGGTGTGCGATTCACCTATGGAAACACACAGGAAACCCGCAGGCCGCACACTTCCCCAGTGGAATCTTCTGAGAAAACGCCTCCTAGCTTTGCATGGTGGCCATATCATAGCCAATGAGGTTTATCCGAGGCAGGATTATTGTGACTGAAAAGCTCCTCCCTCCACCAGGCAATCCCACCAGCAGCAGAGCTGGGCCCTGAGAAATGAAACCCAGAATTTCAATCGGCCAAACACTGGTACTTTTGCTTCTCAGATTACTTTCCACTTGGGGGCCCTTCTCTGAAGTCAAACAGGATGGAGCTCGAGCTCCACCTCTGGACCTTATTTTTAAATATCCTGTGATCTAATTATTTTTACAATCAAACTTTCGTTTGACTGTTGGGTCTCCTCTGGGACTCCTTGCAGGTTTAACCACGCGGCCCTGAGGTTGCCTGAACACAGGAAAAGGTTTTGTTGGGCATACGTTGCCTTCGTTGCCAAGCTATTCGTAAATCATTAACCGGTTTTAAAGACATGTTCCATAAAAACCTTCTTCTGGGCTCCATCCAAGGCGGTGGAGCCAACATGGTCTTGGATGGATATTTCAGGAAGGCCAGGAGCAACCGCAGAGACGTGTTGTGCCTCATCGTGGCACTCAACCGGATACTGTAGGAAAACTGCGACCAAAAATACCTCCTGAAGACAGGATGACCACATGGCCGGGGGCAGACGGGCGCTGTCAAGGTGTCCCGTTTTTCCAAGAACGGCACCTAGCCTACTAAGGTTTCCAGCTTTCCCTGGAAAATGCCTATGTCGGTACCAGGGGCTGCTCTGGCAGGTTGGGAAATAAAGAAGCCCCCTCCCCATAAGAAAGTCTACCGCAGGGCAATGGCACCTATGGGAGTATGGCACAGTCAAGAGCCACGTGTAACAGCAGACGGATCTGGGTTCAAATCCCAGCCCTGTGCCTTTCCGGAAGTGTGGCCTTGGACAATCTAACTCCTCCAATTGCCAGTTTTCCCATTTATAAAAATAAAAACCATTGTGTGGTCAGGATCAAAGAAGATCATAGATACAAAGTATTTCATGCAGTGTCTGGTAAACACTTGAGAAATGGTAGCTGTTAGAGTATTATGATCATAATTGCTTTCTCATTATTAAGCGCTTATATCTGTAGAATGTTTCGGAGTTTGTAAAGGGCCTTCCTAGCCTTTCTTCCTCCCTCCCTCCCTCCCTTCCTTCCTTCCTTCCTAGAAAATTAGACTAAGTAATTTATTCATATAATTAAAAAATCAAAACAGGGGCACATGGGTGGCTCTGCTGGTTAGGCATCCAACTCTTGATTTCAGCTCAAGTCATGATCTCATGGTTCATGAGTTCGAGCCCCATATCAGGCTCTGTGCTGACCATGTGGAGCCTGCTTGGGATTCTCTCTCCCTGCCCTCTCTCTGCCCTTCCCCCGCTTGCTCCCGTTCTCTCTCTAAAATAAATAAACTTAAAAAAAAATCAAAACAATATACAAAATACAGCCTGTGTATGTCCACTCCCTCCCTTCCTCACACCTGAGGCCCCTTCAGCAACCACTTTGTTTAGTTTGTGTATCCTCCAGTATTCTTCTACATACACAGTCTGTATATATTCAGAATTTTCCCTTTTCTTACATGAAGGTAGCATTCTATTTGCACTACTCTGGTCTTTGATGTGTTTACCTTACAATAAATCTTTACTGTGGATGGGTCCCCCTGGAGACCTTTCTACATTAGTATCTAGGAAGCTCATTCTCTCTCTCTCTCTCTCTCTTCCCTCTTTTCTCCCTCTCTCACAGCTGCATTGTATTCCATGGTGTGGCTCTGCCATACTTTGTCTAGCCAGCCCCTCTAGGTGTTTCCAATGATGGTCTTATATTGGTCCTGACACCACTATAGTAAAGACACTCACCCACCATCATTTTGCACAAAAGCAGGCACACCCTTTGAATAGTAGTGAGATCACAGACTCAAAGAGCATGGGCATCTGTGATTCTGGTCAACACGGCCAATTGCTCCCCATTGGGACTGTGCCACTGGGCACCCCCTCCAGCAATGTACAAGAGGAAGCATTCCCTTTCAATTCTTTTCACTGTTTCTTTGCTAGCTACTCCCCCTCCTCACTTCTCCCCACGCATGTCTCCAAACACGCCTAACCACTGTTTCTTGTTTCGTTTCCCACTGTAACCATTTTTAAATGCACAATTCAATGGCATTACGTACACTCACAATATCAGGCAACCACCATTACTATCCAGCACCAGGATTTTATCAACAGCACAAACCAAAGCTCTGTCCCCATTAAACAATAACTCCCAATCCACCTTCTATCCATCTTTATCTGTCCATGTAGCCTGGTTTGAGGCGAACCAAGCCTCCTGAGATACTCCTACATGCTTTCAGAATCATAACATTCCTTTAGTGATAAGAGAACAAAGATTTTCATTGTACTGGGAGAGAGATCAGCCTGACATCAAAAATTGCCCTGGAAGAGGAAAGCAAAATCTTTAAATTTCACATTAACTTGGGAATGATTCATTTCTATATGAAGCTTTCCATGCAAGGTGGGGTGGGGGGGGGTGCTCATGGTTTGGGGAACAGGCTCACAAAGGAAGGTTGTGTTTCTGCTTACCCACCAAGAATAACGCCTACTTGTCAGATACAGAGGGGCGAATTCATGCTCGCATCAGGCAAGTGCTTTGTTTTCTAAGCCCTGTGGTCTGGTGGGCACCTCCCTACCGGGACCACGCTTTTCCAGACTCTACAGCCTCGTCGAGATTCTTCATTCTAAGCTGTAAACCACCGAGGACCACAAGCCAGAGGGCTCAGAGGTGGGGAGAATGAGCCTCCAAGAGAAAAGGAAGTGGCAGTAAATGGCAGAGATACCAAGTGAGACCATGTCCGTGAAGAGCTTGGCAGAGCGCTCAGTAAATGGTGATGAGGATGCAGATGATGATGGGGATTGTGTTGATAATGGACAAGCTTCCTCCAGTATCAGCTGCTTGAATGGTGGTTCAGCTCCTAACTACTGCAGCTACTAACTTCCTTATTCTGACCTGGACTCTGTCCCCCTCCAGCTTTCATTCATGGATCTGAATTCCACCTCTTGGGCTATCCAAAATCTGACTATTCTTCCAGATATATACACTCGGGCCAGTGAATTAAACAGAGGGACCGTGGTTCTTTCTGATCTCCTCTTCTCCAACCTGAGTATCCCATCATTCTTCAGATATCTTTTATAGAACTTGGTAGCTGGAGTCTCATCAAGCCTTCTGACAAACTGAAGCAAGGAAGGCTAGGAGGGAGCGGTCCTATCCCATGCAAGGAAGATGGAGTGCAGCTAAGGAGCAGGTAAAATTGGATGGACCCAGAGACTGAGAAAACAAGACAAAAAATGAGGATGTCCCTGGATCAGAGGCTCAAATGAGTGGTTCCTCAGGTCTCACTGCAGACTGAAGATCCATGAGGCACCAATACTGGACCACCAGCTGAGTTAGCCCTGGGCCAGGGGATGCGAGGACATGACAGGGCTCCATCTGATTAGTATTTCTGAGGTTTGGCCCATCTAAAGAGGTTATTAGGGAGGTTCCCAATGCCCTCTAAAAGCCGCCTTCTCCATCTTTAGGTGTAGAATTAGCTGTGATACGACAACTCCGAACTCCATGTTTCAGGAGTCAAGCACCACTTTGACCGGAGGATCTCTCTCAGTTCCCAGTGATCAACCTAGTGGCAGCACAAGACACAGTAGAAGAGCTGCATGCTGTAGGGTGGGAAGGACACATGGGACAGCTTTGCTCTCTTCCCCTAGAGATGCCTGTAGACTCCAGAGCCCGTGGGGCAGCGATGGCATCAGCAACAAGACCTACCAACAGAAAGCAGTTCCTAGGCAGGCAGACCCAGGCGTTGAACTCCAATTAGGTTGTATGTATATGCACATCTTTTTCAGTCCGATGTGATTTTTCAGCTCAAATTATTCAAGTAACCTGTTCACTGCAGCAACTTTATAGCTTAACTTCTTACACAGTTGTTCCTTCCTTCCCGATGAGAAAATCTCCTTTATCTGCTTGTCTATGAAGCCCAACAGCAATTTCAAGAATGAAGGCAGAAGTGGCCTTTGATCCACAGAACACAACTCCAGGAAAGAAAGTTCATGGTCACTGGTGTCCCCTGTAAGGGTGCCACCACACAAATACGAACAGAATAGCGATCACTGGCTCTCTACTTTCCCCGGTTCACTGACTACAGGGTCATGTGGTCAGTCGCAAGATGCCTGGTCAGTGTGACCATTACGAAGAGTCCCCCAGCCTGGTTACTTCTGCATGACAGGGCACAAGGGGACTGAGAGGATTCACCTTCACCGTGCATGGATATGGAGGTCAAGTGCAGGCTCGGTTCTTGCCTTGGCCCCAGGCGGAGGATTGTGTGTGGCTGCACGTAGGCAGCCTTGCCCCCTCCCAGGCTGCGGCTGCAAGTTGTTGCTGGCAAAATAGCATCCCCTCATTGACGCCGCCCGATTTCCCTCCCAGCCACCTTCTCTTTTCTTTTTTGGATGGTAGCGATGGCCCGAGTTAGCTCTTCTAAGTCAATTCCACCTACTTTTGGTCAAACTCCACTCCTGGCTTGGTCATCTTCCAAGACAAATGCAGAAGCCACAGGGTGCTGGAGAGTTGCCCTCGCGGAGAGTTGCCCAACAGAACTTCAATTAATTTCTCAGGTTGCCATCAGGACCTCCAACATGGGAGGGGAGTTCAGCGTCCAAGCCTGGCAGGGCACTTGGCTGGCGTCCTGGGTGGACATTTAGGATGCTGGAGACTCTTAACTTCTGCCTTTTAATAGGAGAATAGTCCCTAATTCCAATACACGTGCATGGACACACACACACACACACACACACACGCAGTAGGGACAAAGCTTTAGAATTCCACATTATTTCCCAAAGTCAAGAGTCAGAATGAACAAGAGATGAGAGAGGTGGTGAGGTAGGCAGAGACAGAAGCAGAGAGAACTTGGTAACTAGTCTGGCTGTGGCCCACCTCGTACTCAGACCCCTGTCCAAGCTAACCCCACATCTTTGAACTCTTGCCTTTCCTGTTCCCCAACATCAACCGGTGGCTCTAGAATTTTCATATAAGAACTTGACAATCTTATTGGAAGGGGGCTAGGAGCTTGTTCGAAGGCTACCATTAGGTAATAATCATGCCATTTTGATTTTGAAGAAGTACGGTTTGAGGTGGCCGATGGGAGTGAGAGCGCATCCCCCGCCCAGCACCATGCCCACTCCAGTTGATGGAATCATTCTCTTCCCCTTCAATTCACGATGTTCATGCCCATGTACCTAGAGTTTCTCCAATCCCTCCTTCCCTTTACCCAAACTGCACATACCTGCCCAGTCTCAGCTTTTCAATGAAACCTAATTAAACGCCATTCAATGAATATTGCTTACTTACTTGGCAGCTGGGTATGATGTCTGAATAGACGCCAGGCACTGCCTAATAAGTCCTGAGTCTATTCAGGACTTTACAGTTTGCAAAGCTTTCATATCCAGTATCTTACTCAACATTCATAGCAACTATTTATGGCAGTCAGGAGAGAAAGGGTCACCATCCTGTCTGAAAGACAAGTAGAGAAACAGCGTATACACAGAGTTTAGACACACAGACCCAGATTGAAATTCCACCTCCAACAACTATTGCTTTGTGTGAGCGGAGACGGGTATGTGTCTCGGTTTTCCCATCTATAAAACGGAATTACAGTGACCCACCTTGCAAGATTTTTATAAGATCTAGAGATGATCTATTTAAAGTGCCTACCAAAGTATGTGGAATGAAGTATCTGTTCCTACATGGTAGCCACTTTGATGATGAAGATACTGAGGATGATGGTGATGATGGTGGTGTCGGTGATTATAATGACTAAACTCACCAAGATGTTGGTAGTGGTTTTGTTGTCTATATTTTCTGGGGTTTTTTTTCTACAGATAATCATGACTAGTATCATTTAAGGGACAAAACATGACCCAAGTCCCTTCAGGTATTCCCAATGAGCACTTTATTCTCATATTCTAGGGCAACATGTTAGCTCTGTTGAAAGCTCATTGTGCAGCCAGCGACCATGGGCAGATGCTGTCTGAGCGCCCGGCCAAAGCTTCATTCCCCTCACTGGGTCTCACTCACCATGTCTTCCAGTCCAGGTAATTGTGCCCAGCAGCCACTAGCGCCCGTGTAATTGTCCCCAAATTGCTCTGGGTGGCCTTTCCAGGCAGGAACTCTTTACAATTAGTCCACACATCGAAATGTTGAAAGACAAGTGATTATTTGGGGGAATTACTTGTCAGCAAGAAGATGCAGTGCCGATATGACACAATAGAGGCCTTGTGTTAATTACAATCAGCAAGATGCTATCTCGTCATTTCTTAATCCAAAGCTCATTAGGCATTCCAGCCTTAGCCCCTGTCATTACCAAGGGCTTGTTACAATGTGCAAAGAAAAAGGCAAATGAGGACAATTTAAGGACTATGGGGACCCACCCACATGCAGGTGGTCAGCAAGCATCTTCTTAATGAGCCTAATTTTGCCTCGGAGCCAAACTACCACCTGTATACCTATGAGGGCAAACACACCCATGTATGCACACACCCATGCATGCACACACACGCATGTGCACACGTACACAGAAGCAGGCACTCTCAAAACATCTTGTGAAAAATGTCCAAATGCTTCCTTATTACATTTCTTCTGCTTCATTTTTTTTTTGTTTTTTTTTTAAAGGAACTAGGAATTATTCCTTGAGATAGGAAACCAAAATTCTCAATTATTTAATATTCAATTATTCAATATTTCCCAAAGGGCCTACTGTGTGCTGTGCCTGCTATAGGCACAGGGAAGAGGGAGTAGACAAGAATTCATGTCCTCCTGGAGTTTTTTAATCTTGTTAAGGAGAAAGGCTCAGCGCCTGCAACACAAGAAGCTAAAAAAGTGACAGCAGGCGGAAAATGAGGTTAGAATCATATCCTAAATGCTCCCAGCATTCTGAGAAGCAGAAGTAGAAGCCAGACTGAGCCTGGAGGGATGGGCCAGACTAGGCACACAGGCTTGGGGGAGAAGCAAGGAGGAAGGTTGTGTGTGTGTGTGTGTGTGTGTGTGTGTGTGTGTGTGTGTGTGTTTGGGTGTGTGGGCAAGTACTAGACAGGAGGCAGGGGTGGGGAGGATTACAAAGCAGTGAAGGCCCAGAGAATGATCTTGAATATTAGATAAGATGTGGACTGAGAGATGGGGATGCTGTTTTAGGCTCTTAAGCAAAGAGTAATAAAAGTGATGACAGGAGTTAAAGTATTTTTGAAGGTCAATCCAGGAGCTGTTTACAGATTCTTTAAAACCCTGTTCTTTCCGGGGCGCCTGGGTGGCGCAGTCGGTTAAGCGTCCGACTTCAGCCAGGTCACGATCTCGCGGTCCGTGAGTTCGAGCCCCGCGTCAGGCTCTGGGCTGATGGCTCAGAGCCTAGAGCCTGTTTCCGATTCTGTGTCTCCCTCTCTCTCTGCCCCTCCCCCGTTCATGCTCTGTCTCTCTCTGTCCCCCAAAAAATAAATAAACGTTGAAAAAAAAATTAAAAAAAAAAAAAAAAAAAAACCCTGTTCTTTCCAAGAAACTTCACCAAGTTAGTTTAACCTCACAGGATCTTAATTTCCTTTAAGAAGTAACTGGGAAAGTGAGAGATAAGAGTGCGTGTGCATGTGTGTGCATATGTGAGTGTGTGTGTGAAAATCTCGACTAGAAACCTGATAGGTCTTCATAGCGCTAATCTGATGTTCTTGTTCTTTCGGCCAAAGTGTTGGGGGTAAACAGACAGGGAAGGATGCCCTTAGCCTCAGGGAAGTTTAAAGGAAACTGGCTCCCACAATCGTGTGTTATAACTTACAACCCCACCTCCCACAATCGTGTGTTATAACTTACAACCCCACCTTCCAACATGGCAAGACCCTTACATGTCAATATTATTTTGGACTGAGGAATTTTCATGCTTGCTGAAGGTGTATATATTTGAGGATCACTTGTCACTGACTGTTTAAGGGAGTCCAAATTTCCAAGGGCAGTGGCCTCAGACTTTGCCCCTCATTATCCACCCCGTAAGTGTGAGCTGACACTTCTATTCCACCCCTGCCTCTCAAGCCAAGTCATTTTAGGATCTAGCCGTGGGGGGCCAGTGCTGGGTCAGCTCTGAGTGATGGGCAGGAAGCTTATGGGGATTAAGGCAAGGACACCAGATTTGGTTTCAAAGTGATATTCGCCACGATATTGGATTGCCTTTTAAGGAGCCACTAATGGAGGTGGCCAGCCCTCTGGAAAATAATAGCCCCTGGAGATTTTCCATCCTGATAGTGAAATCGAGTCGCCAAGGATGGGTGGCCACTGGGATTGCTGCTCCACTTTGCTTGGGTAGAGGGGAGTCAATGCCACCTGAGGGCCAGGCAAGGCCAAGCCACCAGTGGTACTTCTCACCGAGTCAGCATCGACGTGGGACAGGAAGGTGTTCCCTGAGCCCTCCAACTTCCTGAACCCACGGACACATGTGTGGAACAGGCAAAGGGTGGTCCCCCGACAGTGAGGGGTGCCAGGACACCCTCCTGCCAGCCTGTAGGCCACCCAAATAGCCAACAGTAGCAGCTGCTTCTCCACAGACAGCCTGGGAGGCTTTCAGGTTTCTGGGAACCTCTATGTGGTATAAATATCCACAGAGGCACAGGAGGGGATCTTGACGTGGGGGATGGGGGAAGGATGGGGTGCGGTAGGTGGTGGAGGGTTGATCTGTAGCCAGTTGAAAGGCCCCTCATGGAGTCGCAAGCAGTCCAGGCCAGGGGAAGGGGTGAAAAAGTCAGTGAAACTTACTGACCTCACCATTTCGCCAAGGTCATCCCTTCAGGAGAACATGGCCTTCAGTATGGCTGACTCAGACGTTACCCTTTAATGCAGAGCCGGAGTTTAATCCCTCTTGTCTCTCCTTACTGCCAGACCAAACTGCTGGCTCTTCCCTCTCAGAGCCGGCTACCACCTCTTTTCTGCCTTCCCCTGAGGCCGTTCACAAGCCAAAGGAGACTCACCCTCCGGGCAGGGTCCTTGATTCCGCCCCCTGGTGGGACCCAGCTGTGTCACCAGGGACTTGTCCCTTGGCATTAGACCACGCAACCCTGTGGGAGGTGCCACAGAATGTGCATGGGTGTTGGAGTCCCTCGGGGCTGGAATTGCAGCCGTGGCACTGGTGAGCTGGGGCACTCTCTGAGACTCTGTTTAAGGACATCATTACAGCTCACTCTTGAGTTGTAGGGAGGACTAAGTGAAGTGTGGTATATGGGAGCCTGGCCAGCATCCGGCCTGGCACGTGGGAGGTCTCAATTATTTCTCTCCCTTCAAAGCATGGGCCTGTAAGGGTAAGGACTGGGTGCTCTCGTTCTCCCCTGTGGACCATCCCAAAGTGGCTCAGACAGGATTGTGTGTGCAGAAAGGGCTGCTGAGTACCCAGTAGCCAAGGCCCAGAGGTCTGCATTACCCTCGATGGGACCATCAAGTGAGAGGACGAGACTCAGCCCCAAAGGGCCAGCGCTGCGGCTCTGAGACTGCAGCTGAGGCCAAGGGACAATGAGCTGAGGAATATGCAGGCCACCGTCCCCCACCACCCTCACCACCCTCAGCCCCACGCACCTTGCCAGACACCCACATAAACCTACCCTTTGCTGACAAGGGTAAAATTAGTAGCAACTTCTGGGGGGCCACTACTTCCCTCACTCACTCCCTTCTTCCTCCTAAGCCAACAGCTTTAAAAAAGTCACTTTTCATTATCAAGATGGAAAATCTTCAGAGCTGCTTTCCAAAGGATGGTCAACTGAGCGGCAGCACAGCCCAGTGGAAAGAACCAGGAGGCTAGGACGAAATCCTGCTCTGCCACTCATTAGCTGAGCAATTCTTGAGCCAGTCACTTAACTTCTCTGAACCTCTTTTCCATATCTGTGAAAGGAGGAAAAATGGCTCTGTGCTGACAGCTCAGAGCCTGGAGCCTGCTTTGGATTCTGTGTCTCCCTCTCTCTCTGCCCCTCTCCCACTCTCTCTCTCTCTCTCTCTCTCTGTCTCTCTCTCTCAGAAATAAATAAGCATTTAAAAAAATTTTTTTAAAGGAAAAACGTGGGGCACATGGGTGGCTCAGTTGGTTAAGCGGCCGACTTCAGCTCAGGTCATGATCTCTCCGTTCGTGGGTTTCAAGCCCCGCCTTAGGCTCTGTGCTGACAGCTCAGAGCCTGGAGCCCGCTTCAGATTCTATGTCTCCCTCTCTCTCTCTGCCCTTCCCTCATTCATGCTCTGTCTCTCTCCATCTCTCAGAAATGAATAAACGTTAAAAAATAAATAAATAAAAATTTAAAAATTATAAATTAATAAATAAATAAAGGGAAAATGCCCAGGGTTTTTAATGAGAGAGTAAAGCAAGATAATGTATTCGAAAGGGCTTTGTTAACAGAAAAGGCTATAAAAATGTGATGGGCAGTTATTAGGAAGGGCATTTTTTATAGGACACAGCAAAAGTCTATCTGATTGTGTCATTTCATTGGCCACATATTGATTGTGTATTTCCTATGTGACAGGCAGGGCACTAGGCTGCAGGGAAACCGCAGTGATCCAAAGAACCTGTTTCTGCCCTGGGAAAGCTTCCATTCTAGTTGAGAAGACAGTGTATGTATCCTATGCCATGCAATCCGTGCTAGGGGCACGGAGCAGGTGGGCTTAGGGAGCTTAGGGGCTTAAGGTGGGCAGAGGTAGCCAGGGTTAGTCCTGAATAGAGCAGGTCAGGGAGGACCTTTCTAGCAAGGGCCATTGCCAAACCTCCTAGCAAACTCCCCCTGCTTCCTCTGAGAGAGCTGGATTTTAGCCAATCAACAGCAACAGACCATCCTCTAAGGGTGTTCAGGAGCAGGAATTTGCCACCAATAGCATTGCTAAACATTGTTCTGGAAGTACAAGCCAGTGCCATTAGACAAGGAAAAAACAAAATAAGACGGAAATACAGTATATTCAAAAGGAGGGGGCAGATTTAATATGATTTGAAGATAATATGATCATATATCCAAATCCATTGAAAAACTTTAAAAACATACAGAACTGATTTGGATGGTTTCTTCTTATTCAAACAACAAGCCAGTTAGAGAATACGCTCAAAGAAAAGGTCCCTAAAGCACCTGAGAGTAAATTTTACAACAACCGTGCAGGATCTGTATAAAAAAAGCTTTAACCCTCCAATGAGGAATTTTAATATTATTTGAATAAATCAAAAGACATATATTCTTTTTTTTTCTCTTAATGTTGGCCTCATGCCCAGAGCAGAGCCTAATGCAAAACTTGAACTCACCACCCTAAGATCAAGACTTGAGCTGAGATCAAGAGTTGGACGCTTAGCTTACTGAGACATTCAGGTGTCCCAAAAGACATATATTTTTTAAGACAAAATTTTAGTTTTGTAAAAATCTCAGTTTTCCTCATTCAGAGAAATTCCAGTTAAAGTATCAAATATAATTTCTTTCCACTAGACAAACTTATTCTGAGGTTTATCTGGAAAAGCAAATATAAGGTTAGCCAAGAGGAAAATGATAGGGGAAAATGAAGATAGACTTCCTTACCAGGTATGTTAAACTATTTATTATAAATCTGCAGCAATGAAAATCCTTTGGCACAATGCATTAATAAACAAATTCATAAAACAGGAGAGAATCCTTATGTAAGCCCAATCACATATTGGAGTTTGGTAAATGACAAAAGTGTGATTCAAATCAGTGATTAAAAGATTATTCAATAGGGGCGGCTAGGTGGCTCAGTTGGTTAGGCAACCGACTTCGGCTCAGGTGATGATCTCACAGTTTGTGAGTTTGAGCCCCGAGTTGGGCTCTGTGCTGACCGCTCAGAGCCTGGAGCCTGTTTCAGATTCTGTGTCTCCCCCTCTCTCTACCCCTCCCCTGCTCATGCTCTGTGTGTCTCTGTCGCTCAATAATAAATAAACGTTAAAAAAAATTTTTTTAAAGATTATTCAATAAATGGAATGGGAACAAATTCGAACAAATTCCTAACCATTTAAGGGGTGGGGGTGGGGGGGGGGGGGAAGGTTCCTAAGATGGAAACCCACATGATATCTTACACTAAGATAACTTACAGATGAAGCAAAAAATTTTAATGAAAAATGTAAACTCTAAATGTTCTAGAAAGATACATAAATGACTTAAAAAATAATCTTGAGGTAGAAAGCCTCTCTCCAAGCATAACACAAAATGCAAGCATCATTTTTAAAAACCATGTAAAAAAATTATAGATCTGTATTATTAAAATAAATAGCATAGGAAGGGTCAAAAAACAAACACTACACATATTTGATACATAAGTTAGAATAGGCTACTTACTCTGAGTTTTGTGTACTTGTTAGAGGGGACTGGCTACTATTTTAAAAAAGATAAGCCATAAAATGCATAATGGTTCAATTAACCGGTGGTTTCAATTAACACTCCTCCTCTACATCATCCAGAGACTAGGCTGGCAGAAGCCTTGCCAACTTTGACCTTTGGATTATGGTGAAGGATCAGTGAGAAATTCTTCTAACCAGCAGCCGGCAGATGGCATCCACGCTCTCAGCCATTGGTTAGAACTCAGTCACGTGGTTCCACCTGCCCCGCTGGAAACGGCTGCCAAGGGAAGTCCCTCGCTGGCAACCTCTTCCCAGAGACAACGCCACATGGCAGAAGAGAGCACACATCTTTGATGAACAGTCATCCAACCTTCACCGTGAATTTACGTCCCACAAAGACAAGCAAAAGGTAAGTACTGTTAGATTAGAGGCTCAAAGGTATTCAAAAAGACAAGCAGAGCAAAAGATATGAGCTCACAGTTCATAGAAAAATAAGTGCAAATACCCATCAAACACAAGAAAAAAAAATACTAAAGCCTACTATAAATAAATAAAACAAAGCAAAAAATAAAATAAAATAAAGTAAAATAAAATAAAATAAAATAAATCGACAGCAAGATAGCGCCTTTTATTTATCAGACCCGTAAAGATGAAAAAGGTTGGTAATGGTTGGTGAGTGGGTGTGTAATACACACTTTTACATACTGTTGGTAGGAGTATAAATCAGTGAAACAATTTTGGAGAACAATTTGCAGTATCGATAAAAATTTTAAATAGACATATATATCTTTTGTTTGACAAGAGTTCCACACTAAGAAACGCATCCTGTAGATATAATGGTTAAAGCACATCCCAGTATACGTGCAAGGAGGCTCACTGAAGCATTTCATTAGTAGCAAAAAAGTAAAATGAGCAGACAAGAACTAGAAACAACTTCCACATCTACCACAAGAAGCCTGTAAGTTAAGGCATATGACACAACCCTACGGTGGTTACGATGCAGTATATAAAAAGAACAATATGGAGCCACGTGCACTAAAATAAAACGATTTCCGAAAAAGCCAGAAGAAGGTCGGTTAATCAGTCTCTGCCTGACTGACTTACCAACTCATGTGACGCTCTTTGTCCTCTGTAAGCACACCATTGGATGACCATGGCCCTCTCCAGCGTTCCAAGGCCCTTCTCCCACAAGCTGAGTAGGATCCTCAGCAGGAACCGGTTGTGTGTGTTCCCAAACTGATCTATGCCAGTTGTTATTGTTAATTCATAACTGAATACTACAGAATACCAGGTAAGTATGAGGATGAAAATGAGAGTCATTTCTATGAAAATTAAGGTGAATGCTTTGGACATGCTCAATGAAAGGGAGTTTATTAAAAAAAAGGTGTGAGTGAGGCAACTATCAAAGATGGCAGGAGACAGTAAGAACTACCTGGAAGGATTCTGTTACCATATGTCCCAACGTATCTCTAAGTTCTCATCCCGCAATAAAAAACTGAAGCTCCAAGCTGTAGATCATGCATGAGGGATACGGTTTTCACTGAAAGGCAACATGGGCCTCCAGGGAGCTAACGTGCTCTCAAGAGAAGAGCCCTAGCCCTAGCCCCTTACTCTGAAGGAGTCAATGGTCCAGTTTGTAGGTGCGGCAATGTTATTTTTCAATTTGCTTGTTTTAAAGAATCTTTGTCTTTTGAAGATGCTGTGTCAGTATAAGCTGCCAAAACAAAATACCACAGACCTGGTGGCTTACACAACAGGAATTTATTCCTCACAGTTCAGGAGACTGAAAGTCTAAGCTCAAGGTGCCAGCAAGGTGGGTGCCTGGTGAAAGCTCCCTTCTTGGGTTGCAGACGGCCACCTTTTCACCGTGTCCTTACATGGCCTTTCCTCAGTGGATGTGGGTAGAGAGAGACAGTGAACAAGTTCTCCAGTGTCTCTTCCCATAGGGGCGCTGATCCCATCATGAGGCCCCACCCTCCTCACCTCATCTGACCCGAATATTCTCCAAAGGCCCCATCTCTAAAAACCATCACTTTGGGGGCTAGGTCTTCCACATAAGAATTTTGTAGAGACACAGTTCAGTCCATAGCAGATGCGGATTAAAATATCATGGATTAAGCAAAATTACATCTAGGATCTGCTTCAAAGTAACAGTACATTGGGAGGACAGATATAGACCAAACAAACTTGGCCGTGATTCAATAATTTTTGAAGTTGGATTATGGGCACATGAGGGTTCATTATACTAGTCTGCCTATTTTGAATATTAATTTTGCATATTATTTTAGAATTCTAAATTCTACATTTAGAATTTTCCCTAAGTTTTAAAATACCAGATTAATATATATTCATGTTTATAAATTAGAATAAAATGTTTAAAGTACGTATATAAAATTTTTATAATCATTCTCTTAATCTGCTCTTTAACCAGAAGTGATGGCACCCGATAAGGGGGCTTTGGCTCTATCAATAGGGGAAAAGTAAAAAGGTATAGATCCAGTATTATCACATTACATTTAAATATGCTGGTAATATACATCTGTAGCATATTTAAATTTTGCCCCAAAACTCAGGAGCAAGAAACATTTCTTTTTTTTTTTTTTTTTTTTTTAGTGCTTTTCTGAAACCAAACTTAATCTGTTCTGAGTCCCTACTCCACAGAGGTAATAAAAATGTAAATCTCAGGCATTCTGGGACTTCTCCTCATCCCATCAAGGGAAGCCAGTGATTGATGTAACCCTCCCCACATCTTCGAGATGGTGATGAGACACGGCAAGACTCTTAAAGCAGCAGACCCTACTCCCTTTTCCTGGTGCCTGAGGTCACCAGTGTCCTTCCTCGATTCCAGCTCCCAAATAGCAGCCCCCAACACCCATGTCTTCTGTCCCCAGCCTTCACGCTGGGCACATGCAGGGGGTGTTCCAAGCACTGAGGGACTCCTGTCCAACTGCTGCTCAGGGATCCCCAGACCTCGTTCTCCCTGTGCAGAGAAAGGCAGCCCAGGACCGGGGCTCTAAGGCCCTTCAGGGACTACCCGGGGGAAGCCTCTCCACCCCTGCTGCCTCTCTCAGTTACTTTTCCTTTGTAACCAAATTTGGGGTGTTTTTTTTTATCATTGACAGTTTTAAAGACCTTTTCAGCTTCACAACTTATTATTGGCAATTCTTCAGAATTGTTACCAAATGTGGAGAAACTTCTATTAAGTTTCTTTCATATATATTAGCCGAAAAATGTCACAACATTTCAATTCTTCTTAACTGTACACAAGTCAGTAGTTTTTATGATGTTCCCAATTATTTTTTGAGATGCACTTCTTTGAGGGGTGCCTGGGTGGCTTAGTCAGTTAAGTGTCTGATTTCAGCTCAGGTCATGATCTCAGGGTTCATGAGTTCAAGCCCCACATCGGGCTCTGTGCTGACAGCTCAGAGTCTGGAGTCTGCTTCAGATTCTGTTTCCCTCTCTCTCTCTGCCTCTCTCTCTCTCTCTCTCTCTCTCTCTCTCAAGAATAAATAAAACATTTTAAAAAACTGAAATTGGGGCACCTGGGTGGCTCAGTTGGTTAAGCGTCCGACTCTTGATTTTCGGCACATGTCATGATCTCACAGTTCATGAATTGGAGCCCCTCATCGAGCTCTGTGCTGATGGCACAAAGCCTGCTTGGGATTCTCGCTTTCTCTCTCTCTCTGTCCCTTCCCTACTCGTTCTCTCTCTCCCTATCTCTCTCTCAAAAGCAAATAAACATTAAAAACAAATTTTTTTTTAATTTGAAATGTACTTCTTTGAGCTTCCAGACCCTGTGGTTTCTAAAAGTCATCAGTTAAAATGCTGATTCCCTAGAAAAGGATACAAGGCCATCATCTTTCTTGGAAGTAGACATTGGTTTGCAGGTGGGAGAGAAAAGAGAACTAACAATTACAAAACTCCTACTGTATGCCATACCACGGACTCAAGATCCTTTTCATCACGTATATTTTATCCTCTCTACACTGCTGGGAGGTAGGTATTCTTTTCCACTTACTTTCACAATGTGAAAGGCCCCACTCAGTTGCATGTGGTGGGGCTGGGATTGGAACCCAAGACCCTGTGGCTGCAGGCCCCAAGACCACAGACAGCCCACAACTCATGAAGCAGGAGCTTTTGCCCTCTGCTAGGTTGAACACAAGACCCCTGAGCACTTGTCTGTAGAACCTGGGCCCACGCATACTGTTTTCCCATTCCGTTTAGAAAGTTTCCATCATTTGCTGTGCTTTAAGTAGCCACCAGGACCAGGGTGCCTGGGTGGCTCAGTCAGTTAAGCATCTAACTTCAGCTCAGGTCATGATCTTGCAGTTTGTGAGTCCGAGTCCCGTATCAGGCTCTGTGCTGACAGCTCAGAGACTGGAGCCTGCTTCAGATTCTGTGTCTCCTTTCTCTGCCCCTCCCCTGCTCGTGCTCTGTCTCTCTGCCTCTCAAAACTAAATAAACAGTAAAAAAAAAAAACAAAACAAAACAAAAAAAAAAAAACAAGTAACCACCAGGACCATCTGACTGTGGGCAATAATATATTTTAGGAATGTCAAAGAATTAAAAATAATACACACAAAAAGGTCCTGCTCATACTACCTGGCCCATAGTAGGTCTTCAGTAAGTTATGGTCAACACGGTTATAGTCGTTATTCCCTTTTTCCCACTCACCTTCCTTCCCCTCCTCCCAGGAGGATACTTCAACTGCAAAGGTTAGCTGGCTCCTCCCTGCCTCCTGGCTTTCCAGTTCAGGCTGCTAATGAGCAGATGTTCCTGGAGATCAGAGGGAGTGTGGGGGAGAGGAGAGGCGGGGACTCCTGCACAGGCTCTCTCCCTCTAGGAGAGGCATCTGCAGACCTCGGCCCCCTGGTGTCATGGAAAGAACACCTCTTCTGAAGCGCACAGCTGGTGGCCTGGTGGCTATAAATATTGGCTTCGCTGAGTCACTTTCCCTTTCTGGGCCTCAGTTTCCTGCCTATAAAATGAGAGGGTTGAACCTGGTAGATTCATTTTCCTTTCCAGCCCTTTCATTCAACACTCCTTGAGCACCTACTGTGTGCCGAGTGGCCCAGGCCGTGGAGTGTAGCAGTGAACAGGACTCGGCAGGCCCTACCTGCTTGCAGCTTAGCAGAAAGCTCTTGCAGCCTAGGCTCTTGGAGGGGGAGGGACCTTGGTGTGTCCCTCCATCCCGGACTCTGTGCTCAGAGGTACTTCCAGCATCCGTCTTTAAATGACAAAACCAAAGGTGTTGAGAGGAGTCTTTGACAGACCACCCACCCTTTACAGGGAGAAACCCACCGGATGCTCACAGCTCACCCCATCAGAAAGAAAATGTGAGCAAACCTGTTAGTCCCCCAGCTCGCCGCCCTCCTCCCTCCTGCAGTTTCCGGGAGGCTCTCTGCCCTGCCTGGGGACACTAACCAGGCAAAGCACAGGAAGTAAACTTCCCGACTCTTAGCCCTTTGCCACAGCCGTGAGGTCACTCAGCAGTTGCCAGGAATGAGTACAGATTCCTACACGGACACCTAGGAGAAGGGCGGCAAGAGGGCTAGAAGGAGCAAACTCTGGGAGGGTCACCTTCCGGGGCATGAGGTCATGGGCCACACAGGCTGAGGTGGTAGAGTGTGTCCTAAGGACTTGCCTCCATTCTGGTGGCCTGGCTAGCTTGCTACCAACCCAAACATCCCAGGCCCACATCAATGAAAAGAAACTGTGGCATCCAGTCCTCAAAGCACAGGAAGCCAGCTCATGCCAAATTCACATCCGCTTCCTGCCCAGTGCAAGGGGCCGTAGTATGGCGGTCACGCACACAGGTGCTGTGGCCACGTGCCTGGGTTCAAGGTCTGGCCTTCTCACCTACTCACTGTGACCCTGGGCAAGTTACTTAACCTCTCTGTCCCTTGGTTTTCTCATCTGTACAGTGGAAATGACAGTAATCACTTCTACCTTGTAGGGTTGTTGTAAGGATTAATGGATTTTTACACTGTGTGTGTCTGTGTGCATCTAAAATTCCATTTAATACTCATGTATATAATCTTCATATTATTATGTATATAGCCCTCATGTATATTTTACATAATCTTCAAATGTAATTTAGAGCAGTGACTGGCACATGGCCAATGCATCACATAACTGTTGTGTTGCTAGTATATTACCATTGCTTCATGAATATAATCCTTTACTGTATGTAGCATGTATAAACTACAAATTCCCTTCACATTCATTGTCTCAAACACAAATCTGTACACTTTATTTATTCATCCCCTAGAATGTAACCCTCATGAGGGCAAGGAATTCCTAATTGTTTCATTCACTGCCGTATCCTCGAAGCCTAGAACGGTACCTGGGACAAAGTATGCTGAATAAATATTTGTTAAATGGATGGATGAATGACTTCAACAAACATTTATGGAAAGCCTAGTATATGTCAGGCGCTGAGGATTCAAAGGTTAAAAACTATGGTAATCAGCCTTTGGAAAAGACTTAAGTCGACTGGTAATTCACTTGTAAAGTGATAAAATGCATTACCCTGTGACATACCAGCCACAAGAGCAGTGGTTGTAGGCAGTGATTTGGCCCTAGCATCTCCAGGGGACCCAGCCCAAGCGGAGATGGGAGCGTTACAGCTCAGGAAGCCTCTGGGGGAGGACGGGAGGAAGGGAAGGAGTGGAGGACTCACACCCTTGAGAATCACTGTGCTTGTTTACTCCGTTGGTGGTACCAGTGTCTTTTGTCCATTGGGTACCATTACGGGTTTTGTTTTGTCTTTTACTCTTACATCTTAAATAAACTGGTTCCATGTTTCCATGGAGTCCTCTCTGACCTCACCTTCTTAAGGCTATTTGGCTCTGAGCTTTATGTATCATCTAAGACTGTCCCATCCTCATATTATGCTCAATATAGTCTTCATACCGAGGGCTTGAACAAAACCATCTCCCTTAGACACAGTAGGAAGGAATGGTGGAAAAAGGTGCTTTCTTCCCCCAGTCATTGCTCTTTCTCTTTGTCCTTTGGTATTGTGGGTCAAGCAGTGACTTGGGAATTAAGAGACTTGGGTTCAAGTCCCAGGTGTGCAGTTGGGAAATGCAAATCAAAATCAGAAGGAAAGGGGAACCTGGGTGGCTCAGTCGGTTAGGTGTCTGACTTCAGCTCAGGTCATGATCTCACGGTTCATGAGTTCAAGCCTTGCGCTGGGCTCTGTGCTGACAGTTTAGAGCCTGGAGCCTGCTTCCGATTCTGTGTCTCCCTCTCTCTCTGCCCCTTCCCATCTTGCATGCTCTCTCTCTCTCTCTCTCTCATTAAACATAAAAAAAAAAAATTTAAATAAAGGAAAAAACAAAATCACAAGGAGATTCCACTTCACACCCACTAGGGTAGCTAAAACAAAGACAGTGATGAGTGTGGGTAGAGACATGGAGAAGCTGGAACCCTCATATACTGCTAGTGGGAATGGAAAATGGCACAACTGCTGTGGAAAACAGTGTGACAGATCCTCAAAAAAGTTAAACTTGGGGCGCCTGGGTGGCTTGGTCGGTTAAGCGTCTGACTTCAGCTCAGGTCATGATCTCACACTCCGTGAGTTCAAGCCCCACGTCGGGCTCTGTGCTGACAGCTCAGAGCCTGGGGCCTGTTTCAGATTCTGTGTCTCCCTCTCTCTCTGCCCCTCCCCTGTTCATGCTCTGTCTCTCTCTGTCTCAAAAATAAATAAACGTTAAAAAAAAATTAAAAAAAAAAAGTTAAACTTAATGGGGCGCCTGGGTGGCTCAGCCAGTTAAGTGTCCTACTCTTTGATTTTGGCTCAGGTCATGATCTCATGGTCATGACATTGAGCCCCGTGTCAGGCTCTGCAAGGATCATAGAGCCTGCTTGAGATTCATTCATTCTCATTCTCTCTCCCTCTCTCTCTCTCAAAATAAATAAATAAAACTTTAAACAAACAAAAAATTAAACTTGGACTTACCATATGACTTGACAATTTCACCCTAGGAGTATACCCGAGACAAGTGAAAACATCCATACACAAATGTTCATAACAGCATTATCCACAATAGCCCAAAAGTGGAAACAATCGAAATGCCAATCAAAAGATGGGTGGATGAATAAAACCTGGTATAGCCACACAATGGAATATTCCTCTTCGGCCAAAAAAAGTAATGAAATTCTCATACACACTACAACAAGGATGGACCTTAGAACATGCTAAGTGAAAGAAGCCAGATACAAGAGGCCACATATTATAGGATTCCATTTCTGTGATATGCCCAGAAGAGGCAAAGCCATGGAGACAGAAAGCAGATTAGTGGTTTCCAGGAGGAACTCCATCCCCAAAATGCATCTGGTTGAAACATGGTCATCTTATGAAGTCTTTACCACACCCAAACTGAGGGTTGTTGGAGGGAGGTGGGTGGGGGGATGGGCTAAATAGGTGATGGGTTTTAAGGAGGGCACTTGTGATGAGCACTAGGTGTTGTACCTAAGTGAGAATCACTGAATTCTACTCCTAAAACCAATATTGCACTGTATGTTAACTAAAATTTAAATAAAAAAAAATGTTTTTAAGTCACCAGGGAATGCCTGTTTAAAAGATTCCTTAAGGAAACCTGTCCTGTGTAAAGTGCCTAATTACCTACTAATTTACCTTTCCTTCCTTTGGCCTAATTTTCAAGTGGTGAACTTGCTTCAAGCCAGGTGTTGTTGTGCTTTAACAGGGCATCGCCTGCTGACCGCCTGCTGGTGAAAATATTTCGAAGCACTTTTCCAAGTATAAGCAAAGTTCCAAATGAAACCCTCTTCTCTCGATGTCTAACTCTCCATGATAAATTGGCTCCCTCCCACCCCCTGCCACCCCTCTTTTGAAAGTGCCCCTGAACCAAATCAAGTGAGGACAGGCTGCATCTCAGAGGCCTGAGTTAGGAGGCAGACAATAATCTTTTAATGGAATCCTATTTTTCAAACCGACATTTAGCCCAAGCGAAGCAGACGTGGAAGCAGGGAGGATGGGAGGTGAGGGCTCAGAGAAGCTCTGAGGAGTGTTTGGAGCGGGAGCCCAACAGCAAAGCAAGTTTTTCCTGCTGGGCTGGCAGGTGGTTCTGGTGGAACCACAGAGGAGCCAAGGTGGCCCTGACCCCATATCCTTCCCAGGGCAATGGCTCATGAAAGCCCTCTAAAAAACCATACAGGAGTGGAAAATCCTTAAAAGTGAAGCTTCAAGGAATACTAGAGCTGCAAAGGACCCTAGCAATTGTTCTCCAATCAAACACCTTGTTTCACACATGGTGGATCAAGGGTAGGGGTATCTTCCCTAGGCCATGTGAGCCTGCCTGGGGTTAGGAAATGGCCAAGGGGCACTTGGTCTGGGTGATTGGGTGATTGGGAGTGAGGTCGAGGGAGCGGGCATGCAATGGAATCACCCAGGGAGGTGGCTATTCACTTTCCAATTCATTCCCAACCATTCTGATGATCTCAAGGAGAGAGCCTTAACGGAAGCAGGTCTACCTTGCTGTCTCCATCTGGATCTAGACAACATGGCAGGCAACAGCATCCAGCTAGGATTTGGTAACACTGCTTTAGTTTGTGGTGGTGGCGGTGGTGAATTTTTAAGCATTCTTTTCTATTTATAACATTCAGTTCTGGCTTTCCTTTATGATATGGATTTCAAGTTTTCTTTAAACATACATTTATGTCCCAAAGAGTAAATTGTTTAAAGAAAGAAATGGTATATAAATAAACAGGACACAGATATATCCAAAATCTGTAAGATGGCACATGAATGGGAAGTATTCATCTAGTGCAAAGTTACAATCATGTAAATTGCCATTCCTCATTGAAAAACACACACACACACATACACGATCCCTGGGAAGTGCTTATCCAGTCTCAGTTTGAATATCGCCAGTGATGGAGAGCTCACTACATTTCTATTGAGTCTCTATCAGACAACTCCATATTCAAAATAAGAAAGTGTTGGGGCACCTGGGTGGCTAAGTGTCCAACTTCAGCTCAGGTCATGATCTCACGGTTTGTGGGTTCAAGCCCCACACCAGGCTCTGTGCTGACAACTCAGAGCCTGGAGCCTGCTTTGGATTCTGTGTCCCTCTCCCTCTGCTCCTCCCCTGCTCACACTCTGTCTCTCTCTCTCTCTCTCAAAAACAAATAAACATTAAAAATTTTTTTAAAGAGAAAGCATTTATTTAATAATTCCCAACATAACAATGCCCTCCTCTAGCCCCATTGCTGCTCCTCATTGAATGGATAGGATTTGACCATCCTGCCTGGCAGACCTAGGGCTGAGGTCTGTGGGTGACTGGTGCCCAATACAGGTTTCAGTCTCAAGTTTGGTGACAGTTGCTTGATAACCCTGAGGTCCCAGCTGGAGGGAAAGAGCCTTCTCTCCCTATGAGTCTGTGCTTGGGTGGAGGGAAGGGAAAGCACCGAGCAGGCCAGGTGACCCCCTGGATGGACAGACCTTACAGGCAGTGCTGTGAATTCTGGAGCCACAGAGAGGGAAGGAAGGAGAGGATGGGACCCACTAAACACAGACTTCTAGGACTTCCTGATTTTTCTGTGGACACCCCTGATGCAGAGGTACCTTAAAGCCCATGATCAGCCTCCGAGGTTCTCATGCCACACACGCACTTGCACACAGACACACAGTCGCTTCGGGGGCCCTGCCCAGGAAGCAAAAAAGGTCTCCCTTTCACATGACTCCTGGCCCATCATTCTGTGGCCTGGCCACCGTGTGTCTTCAGGGATACCGTGGTCCTGTGGCCAGGCGAATCCCCCGGCGCCTCACCACCCTACGCCTGCTTCCTTCCCGTGGGCTTCAGCGATGTGCTGCCTCCAGCGCCTCCTCAGGCAGCTCCCAGACACAACCTTCCAGATTTCCTTCCCTGCCCCAGTGTCCTCAGCTGCCCTCCCTTCCCCTCCGGTGATCCAGGTCGCAAGTCCCCTTTCTTTCATCCTGGCACAGCTGCCAATCAGCACACAGAAGTGAGAAGTGAGCAGACCAACAGACAGCAGGAGGTGATGTTTCTGGGCTTTGCAGAGAGGCCCCTCCTGCTGGGTGCTAGAGCCAGCCCGCATCCCCTCTGATGGCGCAGGAAGTCTCCAGCGCTGTGCTGTGACATTTATCCCTCCCCCCGCCTCTGCTCCAGTGGGGGTCCTTCCCTCACCCAGGAAAAGTTAATTAAGGTCATTCTGCACCAGCGCAGGAGTCCCTGGAATCACAGTTCCTGTCCTTCTAGCTGGCTCTCAGCACACAGATGCCTTCCCTGGCCAGATGGTAGTCACCGGGAGAGGCTGGCCCAGGGGCTGGCTGTGAACACCTGGGAATTTTCCAAGCCTTGGTGACAACATCAATGCAAAGAGATGGATTTGGCTTTTCCTACTTGAGACTTTCTTCAACCGAGCTGAAGCGAAAAGGTAAAATGTGTTTCCTTACCCAGAATTCTAAGCCAAAAGTAATTTCCCACTTTCCAGCTCTAAGTTGACTCAAATCTCTTGTAATCCCCCACTACAGGATCAGGGCCACTAGTGGCCAGCCAGGCTAGGTGGTGTCACTTGGACCAATGTCCTCTAGGCCAGCCTCCTGTCTGCCAGTCCTTAGAAGGTGACAGCCTCTGCTTCCTTGCCCACTCCCATCCGCCCAGCAGTCCTGCCGATGGTGGCAGAAGCCCCCAATGGGAAGGACAGTCAGGTGTGCCTAGAAAGGGACACAGCCCAGTCCCCATGGGTCAACTATAAACAGAGGCAGGTGGAATGGTGCAGGGTCCCTGAAGCTGAAGGCAGGCCATCTGCAAGTTCCCAAAGACCGGCTCTAGTCCGCATTGTCTATCAGATGTAGGAGAAGCCAAGGAAGCCAGGAGGAGGGAAGATAGCAATCATCAGTCTCAAGACTCTCTCCTTCTCCTGAGAGGACAGAAAAATGGGGCAAGCTTTCAGGGGACCCTTGCCATGCCAACCAAAGTCTTTTATGAACAGGCAAGACTAATTCAAGTTTTTAAAAACAATCAAAATAGCAGTTACCTCTGAGGTTGGGGGGTGGAGATTGACAGAGATGAGGCATGAAGGAACTTTCTAGGGTGTTAAGATTCATTGTATGCAAGTTTTCCCTCAAAAGAAAAGAACTGTAAACAAATACCAAACTCTCAAGCAATGCTGTCTAATAGAACATTCCAAGGGGATGGAAATGTTCTGTATCTGTGTCATCCAGCACGGTCCCCACCCGTCACCGTGGCTGTGCAGCGCTTGAAATCAGGCAACTGAATTGGGTGCTGGGGCACATGGGCTGTCACGGGCCCTCACAGCCCCCGGGCCAGCCAGAGCAGAACCACCTTATTACAGACAAGGTCAGCCTCACCCAAGGTCATTCATAGGCAGCAATGAGCTTGTCAAGGGCAGAGAGCTGTAAGTCTCTGAGGTGTGCATTTTGTATCCTGGCATCTCAAAGGAAGAGAACAACCTCAGAGTTGAGGGTGGGGGAGCACTGAAGGCTCAGAGTCAAGGGTGGGGGGGGGGAGCATTGAGGGTTCAGGGGCTCGGGTAGGGAGAGCATTGAGGGCTCAGAGTGGGGGTGGGGGGAGCACCAAGGGTGGAGGGAAAGCCCTAGGAGTCTCAGCCAGAAGCCAGAGGCACCTGAAGTCCTAACCCTCAGAGCATAAGCTTCTTTCTTCTGGGGACAACTTCTGGTCCAACAGTGACAAACTCAAGTCCATGTTGACACTTTAAATTGTATGGTACGCCTTCACACACAGTCCCTCATTTCATCCTCACAACCTGGAAGACACCCATTCTCCCTTCCCCTTTCCCTCCTTCCTCCCTCCCTTCCAGCCAAGTGATGGGCAGCAAATAAGGTGTTTAAACTCTGAGTGAGACTGCCAGGATTGGCATTCCAGTTTACCAGGCACAAGAATCTGTGGCATGGCACATCTTAGCCGCTCTGTGCCTCAGTTTCCCAACCTGTAAAATCAAAATAATAATAATACATGCCTGGCCGGATGCCACGAGAACAAAATGCCACAATCCACCCGATCCCCTCATCATTGTCATTGTCATCACTGCCGCGGCTGCTGTTCATCACGCATTTTAAACGACGGTGTTGGCAACGCAGGTGGCCCCAGGGGCCAGCTCAGAAGCCCGGAGGAGGAGGGCAGAGCCCTGCGCATCAGAGTTGGTGCAGAGCCGTCCAGACTCCACAGGAGGGGGGATGGCGTCGCCAGCACCCTCTCTCCCCTCCCAGAGCAAACACCTGAGCTGCATTTGGCTCTGAAGTGTCTGCCCTTAGAGAGGAATTACCTTTTGCTTGTGAATCTCCCACCTGAAAAATGGCTCTTCCTGAGCCAACCGGGGTAATGAATCACTAGGACCATCACCACCATAGTTAATGGTCCATCTCCTGCTGCCCAGCAGGCAGCACACTGGCCCTTCTCTCTGGAGGCTGCAGTCAAGAGGGGAGGTTTACAGGATCAAATTAATGCAGAAAAAAGGGACTTCTGGGCCCTTCCATCTTTCCATCAGCCCGTCAGGGTGGGAAGATGGGCAAAACCATCACTGGTAAACCATGTGCAGGAGAATGTACCTGTGTGAGAGAGTCCATTTGCAGAGCATCACATAGTTATAAAATCCTAGAAGGGCAGATATTTTTTATTCCTGGTTTTGAGATGCAAACGCAAATGGAGTGGGTGAGGGGCCAAACGATCAGCTGCATCATTACCAGCATCCTATCAATTATCACATGTCTGGGAAGTTCCCTGAAAGAACCACCTGTAATCAGAACGGGCATTGCTGAGTCTGTCCAACAGGGGGTCTTCCTGGCTTCATTTTCCCTGGCCCCACACCCAGGCATTGCCATTGTGCCGCCCCTCAGGAACAAGTTCCCCCAGCTGATGGGTGGCATATTCACTTCTGGTGGGCAGACCATTATGGAGAACCTCTCTGCTAAGCACTGTGCTTGCGGCAGGCTGGGGGTGGGGTAGGTGGTAACAGATGATGCAGAGGCCGGGCTCGCAAAGGTAATAGGCATCTAGTTGCTTAGACACCAGGGCTCCAGCCTGAGCTATCATTCACGTCTGCAACTGGAGAGAAAAATCTGTTGATATTTGGCTGCAAAGATAATGCTTTGTAAGTTTAAGTGACATTCTGTGTCTTAATTATGGTAATAGCTATCATTAGGGAGAACCTCCTCTTTGCCAGGCCCTGTGCTAAGTGCCATATATAGAACAGTCTCAATTAAACCTCACCTTAACTGATAGATACCTTGTGAAATAGACACCCTTATTATCAGAGTCTTAAATGTGAGGAAGCTGAGACTTGCCAGGAAGCCACCAACTCAGCTCCTGAGTGGTGGTGCCAGGACTTGAACCCAAGCAGTATAATTCTAGAGCCTCACGCTGAACTGTCCGTGTAGGTCTCTTGCTACAAAAGACACAGCACACACCAAGTGAAATATCCCACTTCTGATCAGCTTTAGCCAAAAAGGTGTAAATAAAGTTCCTCTTTACTCAGTTTACTAATCCTCTGTCGACCCCCAGCTGAAGACTTTGCCCACATTTTTGTCCATAGTGGTGGCATAAATCAAATAAGCCAAATCTTGGTCCATCTGAGCATACAGGGATCCAAGACTGAAATCTAGGTCTTGAACTTCATTGCTCCACTTTGTGGCCAGTTCAGAGGGCCCCTACACTGGATGTCCTGCTGTGCCCAGGACATATCACCTAGGGTAGAGGGCCTTGAGGCTTGAAATGGGGCTCTGTGATCGAGCAGCTGTGCATTCTGGGGTAGTCCCTTCACTCCCCTGCAGCCTAGCCATATCTGTCACTTAGACTCTAGAACCCCGCCCTCCCCAGCTCAGCAGAGAGGACACCATAACAGATAGCTGTATCACTGATTGACCACTTGCTATGTGCAACCACCATTCCCACATCCCTCCCTTATCTAATTTGATACACACAACAACCTTGGAAGGTAGGTACTATTGCAGCCTGAATTTTACAGATGAGGAAGCTGAGGCTCAGAGAGACAAATGATTTGTGCAGGGTTAGACAAGGAATAAGTGGCATGCCCACAACCATTCTATACAAGGCCCTGTGGGTGCCCTATAGACTGTAGAGCTCTGCAGAAGGCAAGGGCCCAGCAGAGGACTGGAAACGTGTCCCAACTCCTAGCACCTGGTCTCATGGGTTAGCCTGGTTTCCTGGCTAATCCTGTTCTCTTGGTCTTGAGCTCACTGACTCAGAGGTATAGAAGAACCCATGTCCAGCTTTAATTTTTTTTTTTCAACGTTTTTTATTTATTTTTTTGGGACAGAGAGAGACAGAGCATGAACGGGGGAGGGGCAGAGAGAGAGGGAGACACAGAATCGGAAACAGGCTCCAGGCTCTGAGCCATCAGCCCAGAGCCTGACGCGGGGCTCGAACTCACGGACCGCAAGATCGTGACCTGGCTGAAGTCGGACGCTTAACCGACTGCGCCACCCAGGCGCCCCAACCCATGTCCAGCTTTAAAAGCCCACTTCTCCCTGATGGTGCCCATCTCTGCAACATACACTTCCTGATTCATCAGCCAGCTTTTTGCAGCCCTCAACATAGGGCAGGGTTTTGATGAATGTTGACACGGGAACCCATTAATGTTCTACCCCCGTAGCAATAGAATCCTGCCACTAGTGATGCCTGGCGGGCCCAGATCAGACACTGCTTCTCCAGGCACCCAGGCGGAACGTTTGGTATTCCCCGGCTGGCTCTGGCAGGTCTGTGCAACTGCCTGAAACGAAGCAAGTCCTGAGACACATCAGGCAGATCGATGTTGAGCTGCCTCAGATAGAAGCTCATTAAGGGTTTGCTTCTTCCAGGTCTGCTTCGAAGCCCCCTCTCCCTAGCCCTCAGCACAATCTCATCTCATCTCTCTTTACCCATCCCCACCCCCAACCCCCCTGTAAGCACACTGATGCAGTGTGAGGCCTGGTCTAAATACTGTCATGTGTTAACACATTCATACTCATGACGGCTCTTAACCACATGCTAGGTTTGCTGGGAAAAGCCCTAGTTTATATTGTTATATCACATCATATCACATCATATTGTATGAATCAGTAATACAATTTCACGGTAAAAAATACAAAAGGGATACAAGGATATAAGTCAGCCTGTACCCAGGGCAAGCTGTCCTGCAACAGCTTCTAAATAGAAACCAGATGGTGCCCTGCTCTCTCCTCCAGTGGCTGGCTCTCCACTGCCTCCCCCCGCCCCCCCAACCCACCCCCCTACCCCCCCCCCATGGCCCAGAACAGAGCTGAACACTTGCAGGCAGAACCATGGAGCCTAGGCTAAGCTGATGCTTCTCAAACATGGATCTTTCAAGGACCCAATTTTTGTCCCACTCACATAGTACTTATACTTTTTAATTCTTTACCTAAGATTTATCTTTAAATTAGCTCACTTTAGGGCACCTGGGTGCCCTGAGTTCAGGTCATGATTTCAATTCATGAGTTCAAGCCCTGCATCCAGCTCGCTACTGTCAGCACAGAGCCCACTTTAGATCCTGCTTTGGATCCTCTGTCCCCCTCTCTCTCTCCCCCTCCCCTGCCTCTCAAGAATAAATAAAAAACATTTTTAAAAACTTTTAAAAATTAAAAATAAATTATCTCACTTTAAATATTTTTTATTTTTATTTTTTTAAGTTTATTCATTTATTTTGAGAGAGAGAGAGAGCGCGTGTGTGTGTGTGCATGAGGAGGGGGTGGTGCAGAGAGAGAGGAAGAGAGAGAATCACAAGCAGGTTCTGCATTAACAATGTGGGGCTCCAACCCACAAACTGAGACTGTGACCTTAGCCAAAACCAAGAGCCAGCCTCTAAACCAACTGAGCCACCTCGGAGCCCCTTAAATAATTTTAAAAAAATTTAAATGTAAAGTATCACCATCCTAAAAGAGACAACTCCTAAGAATATGGGCTCTGGATTGGAGCCAAGCTTGGCCCTTTCCAACTTGTGACTCTTTGGGTTTACTAAAATTCTCTGAACCTCAGTTTCTAGATCTGAAAAGTGGGGTACTAGAACCCTTCTCATCTCAGTTTCTAGATCTGAAAAATGGGGTACTAGAACCCTTCTCACACAGTTCTCATGAAGATAAAATGAGCTACTAATCAAAAAGCATTCATAACACTGCTTGGAACATGTTAGCTACTACTTACGGCATATCCCTTGCCATAAGTAGACGATAACTACAAAAATACACACAAAGAGGGGCGCCTGGGTGGCTCAGGTCATGATCTCATAGTTTGTGAATTCGAGCCCCATGTCAGGCTTTGTGCTAATAGCATGGAGCCTGCTTGGACTCTCTCTCTCTCTCTGCCCCTTCCCCCTCTCTCTTCTTTCTCTCAAAATAAACAAATAAATAAATAAATAACTTAAAACACACAAAAAGAAAAACAAATAATTTATGAAACATTAACCAGAGACTATCTGCCTGAAGCCCAGTTTTCTCTTTGTTAAAATACAGATGAACAGAGGTTAGAAGTGTGAAAATCTGTAATCCCTATCAAAATAACACCAGCATTCCTCACAGAGCTAACAAACAATCCTAAAATTTGTATGGAACCAGAAAAAACCTGGAATAGCCAAAGCAATCTTGAAAAAGAAAACCAAAGCAGGAGGCATCACAATCCCAGACTTCAAGCTATACTACAAAGCTGTAATCATCAAGACAGTATGGTACCGGCAGAAAAACAGACACTCAGATCAATGGAACAGAATAGAGAACCCAGAAATGTATGGACCCACAAACGTATGGCCAACTAATCTTTGACAAAGCAGGAAAGAATATCCAATGGAATGAAGACAGTCTCTTCAGCAAGTGGTGCTGGGAAAACTGGACAGCGACATGCAGAAAAATGAACCTGGACTACTTTCTTAAACCATACACAAAAATAAACTCAAAATGGATGAAAGACCTAAATGTAAGATAGGAAGCCATCAAAATCCTCGAGAAGAAAGCAGGCAAAACTTCTTTGACCTTGGCCATAGCAACTTCTTATTCAACACATCTCCAGAGGCAAGGGAAACAAAAGCAAAAATGAACTACTGGGACCTCATCAAAATAAAAGGCTTCTACACAGCGAAGGAAACAATCAGCAAACTAAAAGGCAATCGATGGAATGGGAGAAGATATTTGCAAATGACATATCAGATAAATAGTATCCAAAATCTATAAAGAACTTATCAAACTCAACACCCAAAAAACAAATAATCCAGTGAAGAAATGGGCAAAAGACATGAATAGACACTTCTCCAAAGAAAACATCCAGATGGCCAACTGACACATGAAAAAATGCTCAACATCACTCATCATCAGGGAAACACAAATCAAAACCACCATGAGATACCACCTTACCACCTGTCAGAATGGCTAACATTAACAACCCAGGCAACAACAGATGTTGGCGAGGATGTGGAGAAAGAGGATCTCTTTTGCATTGTTGGTGGGAATGCAAACTGGTACAGCCACTCTGGAAAACAGTATGGAGGTTCCTCAAAAAATTAAACATAGAACTACCCTACGACCCAGCAATTGCACTACTAAGTATTTATCCAAGTGATACAGGTGTACTGTTTCGAAGGAGCACATGCACCCCAATGTTTATGGAAGCGCTATCAACAATAGCCAAAGTATGGAAAGAGTCCAAATGTCCATCAATGGATGAATGGATAAAGAAGATGTGGTGTGTGTGTGTGTGTGTGTGTGTGTGTGTATATACACACACACACACACATACACATATACATATATACATATATATATACACACACATACACACACACACATATACATACACAATGGAGTATTACTTGGCAATCAAAAAGAATGAAATCTTGCCATTTGCAACTACGTGGATAGAACTGGAGAGTATTATGCTAAGTGAAATTAGAGAAAGACAAAAATCATATGACTTCACTCATATGAGGACTTTAAGAGACAAAACAGATGAACATAAGGGAAGGGAAACAAAAATCATATAAAAAGAGGGAGGGGGACAAAACAGAAGAGACTCATAAATATGGAGAACAAACTGAGGGTTACTGAAGGGGTTGTGGGAGAGGGGATGGGCTAAATGGTTAAGGGGCACTAAGGAATCTACTCCTGAAATTATTGTTGCACTATATGCTAACTAATTTGGATGTAAACTAAAAAAATAAAATAAAATAAAATAAAAAGAAAGAAAATATCCAAAATAATGTGCAAATAAAATGTCAGAATTAATGGGGCACCTGGGTGGCTCAGTCAAATATCTGGCTCTTGGTTTTGATTCAGGTCATGATCTCATGGTTCATGGGTTCAAGCCCTACATCAGCTTCTGCACTGACAATGTGGGGATTCTCTCCCTCTCTGCCCCTCCCCTGCTCATGCTCACACACACTCTCTCTCTCTCTCTCTCTCTCTGGATAAACATTTTTTTAAATGTCAGAATAATAATAAGTTTAGGTTGTTCAATAAAATGTCAATAGACAAGAATCAATTGCATTCATGTATACTAGCAATAGCAAAAAAAAAAAAAAAAAAAAAAAAAAAAAAAAAGCTGATACCTAGGAATTAATCTAACTATAAGACCTCTCAGAAAACAATGAAAGACTAAGAAGATAAATAAGAGAAGATATAAAATAAACAAAGATATATACCAGTTTCGTGGATTGTGAGACCGATATTTTATTAATTTTTTTAAAAATGTTTATTTATTTTGAAAGACAGTGTGAGAGTGGGAGAGGAGTAGAGACAGAAGGAGACAGAGAATCCCAAGCATGCTCTGCACTGTCAGCTCAAAGCCCCAAGTGAGGCTCGGTCCCATGAACCATGAGATCATGACTTGAGCCAAAATCAAGAGTCAGACATTTAACTAACTGAGGCACTCAGGTGCCCCAGGAGACCTATATTTTAAAGATAACAATTCTAGGGGCATCTGGGTGGCTCAATCGATTAAGCGTCTGACTTCAGGTCATGATCTCGCAGTTTTTAAGTTCGAGCCCTGCATCGGGCTCTGTGCTGACAGCTCGGAGCCTGGAGCCTGCTTGGGATTCTGTTGTCTCCCTCTCTCTCTGCCCCTCCCCTGCTCATGCTCTGTCTCTCTTTGCCTCTGAAAATAAATCAACGGTAAAAAATAAAATAAAATAAAAATAAGTTAAAAAAATAAAGATAACAATTCCTCCCAAATTGATCTGTATATTTAATGTAATCTCGATCAAATCCTAATAAGGAATCTTATAAGAGCTGCTTTCCAAATCTGTGTGGAGAAGTAAAACTTCCCACCACAGGGTAGACTATGGTAACCATGAGAGTGTCTTGCCGACCTCCAACTATAAGGAGAAAACTGACCAAGGACCCCAGTGACTGAATGCATTTAGAGATACTAAAGCAAACCTGTTCTTGGCAGACAAGAGACTCTTCTGACAACCAGCTTTGGCTCCAGAATTTCCAATAATCTTTTCAAACCTTTCTTTGACTACACAGGTGCCTAGAACAATTCCACCCAATTTTCTCTTCTCCCCTTTACTTGTAAGCAGACTTGTGCTGTTCAGTCTGACAGCTCTCCCAGCCTTAGCAAGCTCCCTCCCTATTTCCTCTCACATAACCATTCCCTTAATGAAATTTGGTTTTTAGTGTTTATTTATTTATTTTGAGTGAGAGAGAAGGAGAGAGGGAGGGAGAGAGAGAGAGGGAAGAACATGAGTGGGGGAGGGGCAGATAGGGAGAGAGAGAATCCCATTCGGGCTCCATGCCGTCAGTGCAGAGCCCTACACAATGAACCTTGAGATCATGACCTGAGCTGAAATCAAGAGTCAGATGCTTAACCACCTGAGCCACCCAGGCGCCCCTTAATGAAATTTATTTGACTTTTTAATGTTTATTTATTTATTTTGAGAGAGAGCATGAGCAGGGGAGAGGCAAAGAGAGAGGGAGAGAGAATCCCAAGCAAGCCCTACCCTGTCAGTGCAGAGCCCCACGCAGGGCTCTATTTCACAAACCATGAGATCATGACCTGAGCCAGGTGCATAACTGACTGAGCCACCCAGGTACCCTTATTTATTAATTTTTAGTGCTGCCTTGGTGTCCGATCGTTGGAGGACCCAGACCAGCACAATAGCCAAGATGTTCAATAAGAAGTTGGGGTTACATGCTTGACTTAATATCAAGACTTGTTAATAAAGCATCGTAATTAAAAGAGTGTTGTTCTGACACCGGGTTGGACAAATAGACCCAAAGAATGGAAGGCCCAGAAACCTTGCAATACACGTACACATACACACAAACACACATACACACTCACAATTTAACAAATGTGGCTCTCCAACAGAGTGGAAAAGAGACTGTATTTTAATAAATAAAGTGGAATACTGGATATCTGTATGGCGAGAGAAAATGAAACCATTTCACACTTCACATAACAACTAATTCCAGGTGTATTGTAAACCTGAATCTACGAGAAAAGAATAAAGCTTCTAGAGGTTAATATGCGAAACTATCTTCATGGCCCTAGTGTAGAAAAAAAAAATCTTCCTAATCAAAGCACAAAAGGCTAACCATTAAGGAAAAGAATATTACTTGGACCCCATTAAATTAAGAACTTCATGTTCATCCAAAAACAAGCACTGAAAGGTTGAAAAGACAAACCACAGAGTGGGAGCAGATCTTTTCAACACATATAACTGATGATGGGATCATACGCAAAATATAAAAAGAACTCCTCCAAAACAGCAAGAAATAAACGTTTCAAGAGAAAAATGCCAAGAGTCTTGAACAAACAATTCACAGGAGGAACCCAGCCCCATTTATTATCAGAGAAATTCAAATTAAAATCACAGTGAGATAGTGCTATATGTCCACCAGAGTGTACCAGGAAGTACAAACGTACAAAGGCTGACAAATATATGGGAGTTACAAAAATGTACCAGTGCACACTGTTTGAACTGATGAATCCAAGGGTGGGTGAGGCTGGGAAGCAATGGGAGCTCTCCTATCAAGAGCAGTGTAATTTTGGTATGATCACTTTGGAAAACAGCTTGGCACCACGTACTGTGACTGAAGATCGGCTTACACTAGAATTCAGCGATTCCACTTCTACATGGAACAAAACACATATCCATAGCAACGTGATTCTTATAGTCCCAAACTGGAAATTACTCAAATGTCTATTAATAACAAGATGGGTAAACGTATTGTGGTAATTTCGCACAGTGGTCAACTATAACAAAATGAAATCGAAGCACATTACTGCTACATACAAGTATATGAGTGAATTTCTCAGTGTTAAGATACACATTTCAAAAAAACACACACAGTAAGATTCTATTTATAAAAATTCAAACTTAGACAAAACTGCACTGTTTAGGAATGAGTACACATATGGCAAAATTATAAAGAAAAGTATAGCTACCATAAAAGTCGGGACAGTGGTATCCTCTAGGAGAAAGGCAGAGATAGTATTTATTTATTTATTTATTTATTTATTTATTTGTTTGTTTATTTATTTTTGAGAGAGAGGGAGAGAGAGACAAAGCACGAGCGGGGGAGGAGCAGAGAGAGAGATAGGGAGACACAGAATCTGAAACAGGCTCCAGGCTCTGAGCTGTCAGCACAGAGCCTGATGTGGTGCTCAAACTCACAGACTGCGAGATCGTGACCTGGGCCGAAGCCAGACGCTCAACCGACTGAGCCACCCAGGTGCCCCGATAGTATTTTTAAAGTAACCTCTATGCCCAATTATGGGGCTTGAGCTCACAACCCTGAGATCAAGAGTCACATGCTCTACGGACTGAGCCAGCTAGATGCCCCATTATCCTCTATGAGAAAAAGAGAGAGATGTCAGTGGGAAAAGGAATGTGGCAAGCCTTGGAAGATGCTGTCAAAGAGTGATAATTGCGTGCATTTTCTTTTTTATGATTTATTGACCCATAAAGTTTTGCTTAGTAGACTTTTCTGCATGCATGTCATATTTCAAAGTAAATAAACTTAAACTTGGCTAACTGATTTGGCAATAAGAACTAGCTTTGCCGGGGCACCTGGGTGGCGCAGTCGGTTAAGCGTCCGACTTCAGCCAGGTCACGATCTCACGGTCCGTGAGTTCGAGCCCCGCGTCAGGCTCTGGGCTGATGGCTCAGAGCCTGGAGCCTGTTTCCAATTCTGTGTCTCCCTCTCTCTCTGCCCCTCCCCTGTTCATGCTCTGTCTCTCTCTGTCCCAAAAATAAATAAACGTTGGAAAAAAAAAGAACTAGCTTTGCCATCTCAGATATTTAGTGGACATTTTCCAAAGTTTGGATGAAAATATGTTTAAAGCTTGCACTAAAACAAAAGCATTTCATCAAAAATATTGTGTTGATAAGGGCAAATTGAAATTTAGGTTTGGATTTTTCCCAACTCTTTTTGTGACTGTCAATTTACACAAATGTTGCTCTGGAAAGGATGAGAGTTAATGGATTACCTCTCAGTTAATAGTCATTCCATAGGACTTGGTACAAAGCCTTCATAATATACTTCCCAGAAATTGAGAATGTGAATTACTCTATCCTTTGCAAATCAATGGTTTCTAATTCTTTGCTCTCAACAAAACTAAAGAAGGGCTTAGCCAAACTATTAGCTGATAGAATGTTAAAAATGGTTTTTGATAGTATATCATTGTGATTTTTAGCATATAACTCATAAAAAGTTCAAAGAATTATATGACAGTGCTATAATAAAACCTGTTCCATTTTTATTTACTTATGTGAACAAGGTTTCCTAGTGTCTAACGCTACAAAAACCATCAATAGGAAGAGAAACTAGCTAATAATAATAATACCCACCCGTAGATAAATGATACTCAACCATAGATAAATGAACCAATTAATTTTTAAATGCTCAATTCGTGTTATTAAGAAATGGATTTACAATTCTTTAGTTATATGTTTATTATTTATAAAAAATTTAATTTATATTGTTTTGTCTAGTTGTATATTCATTAAGATTGCAACATAGCTCAATCCAGGTCAGATTTTCAATCTCTAGAAATACATGGTTATACAATTTTAGTGTGTGTGTGTGTGTGTGTGTGTGTGTGTCTGATCTTATTGCAGAGACACAAGATAAAGTAATCTGGGGCACCTGGGTGGCCCAGTCGGTTAAGCACCTGACTCTTGACTTCAGCTCAGGTCATGATCTCATGGTACATGGGACTGAGCCCCGCATTTGGCTCCATGATAACAGTGCAGAGCCTGCTTGGGATTCTGTCTCCTCTCTTTCTGCTCCTCCCCCAACTCACATGTGTGCTCTCTCTCAAAAATAAACATTGAAAAAAAAGGGAGGGGGGCGCCTGGGTGGCTCAGTCGGTTAAGCTTCCAACTTTTGCTCGGGTCATGATCTCACAGTTATGGGTTCGAGCCCCGCATCAGGCTCTGTGCTGACAGCTCAGAGCCTAGAGCCTGTTTTGGATTCTGTGTCTCCCTCTCTCTCTGCCCCTCCACTGCTCATGCTCTATCTCTATCTCAAAAATAAACAAACATTAAAAACATTTTTTTTAAAAGAAAAAAGGAAAAAAAAGCCTGGGTGGCTCAGTCCGTTAAGTGCCCTATTCTTAATTTCAGTTCAGGTCATGATCTTACAGTTTGTGAGTTCAAGCTCCAAGTTCAAGTTGCCAGCACAGAGCCTGCTTGGGATCCTCTCTCTCACCCTCTCTCTCTCTCTCTCTCTGCTTCTCCCCTGCTAGTGCTCTCTGTCTCAAAATAAATAAATTAAAAAAAAAAAAAAAGACAAAGTAATCTATAAAAGACTTTCAAGCATAAAAAAACACGTGCATAAAAAACATGTTAGGATGGGGGTGCCTGGGTGGCTCAGTTGGTTGAGCGGCCGACTTCAGCTCAGGTCATGATCTCGCGGTCCATGAGTTCGAGCCCCGCGTCGGGCTCTGTGCTGACAGCTCAGAGCCTGGAGCCTGTTTCAGATTCTGTGTCTCCCTCTCTCTGACCCTCCCCCGTTCATGCTCTGTCTCTCTCTGTCTCAAAAATAAATAAACGTTAAAAAAAAAAAAAAAACATGTTAGGATGAAATTCTGTAAGAGACACAGAATGGAAATAAGAGATCAAGAAAAAAAATGAATGAGCTAAATTTGACTGTTAAATATTTGTTTATGGAATTTTTTATTTGATTATACTTGACATGCAAAGTTATATTAGTAATTTAAGAAGGTTAAACATTATGCTCACCACAAGTATAGCTACCACCTGTCCTGTTACATCACTATTACAATGTCATTGACCATATTCCTTATGCTGTGCCTTTTATTCCTGTCACTTATTCATTCCATAACTGGAAGCCTGTATCTCCGACTCCCCTTCACCCTTTTGGCCCCACCTTCATCGCCCTTCCCTCTGGCAACCATCAATTTGCTCTCTGTATTTATAGGTCTGATTCTGATCTTTGTTTATTTATGTGTTTGTTTGTTTTTGTCCACTCATAAGTGGAATCATTTGGTATCTGTCTTTCTCGGTCTGATTTATTTCACATAGCATAATACCCTCTAGATCCATCCATGCTGTGTCACAAATGGCACAATCTCATCTTGTTTTATGGCTGTGTAATATTCCATTGTGTACCTCTATCACATTTATTCATGTATTTTTTTAAATGATGGTATTAGATTACCATGAAGTTTTCATTTCTTTAAATACATTTTAAAGTGATATGACAGTTTTAGAATGTTAACAGTTTCAATAAGTCAGAGTTCATTCTTTGCAACTATTTAAACCTTTAAAGAAATTTTAGATGTCAACTTAAAAAATCTACACAGGGGTACATGGTTCTCTAAGCCCAATGGCTTAAAGAGACTAATGGCTTATTCTCTTACATAAAAGAAGCTAGGGACACACAGTCCAAGCTGGTGTGACAGTTCCTTGAAATCATCAGAGGCTATGGATCCTTCAGTCCTTCTGTTCTGCCATGCTTGGAAGGTGGCATCTACCCTCAAGGCCACAATATGACTACTGGAGCTTCGGCCATCATTCCCATTATCTGGGAATCCTGGAAAGGGGCCACAATAACTTTCCCAGAAGCCCTACCACACCACATCACCTGGCCACTCCTCCCAGCCAGGGAGCCTGGAAAACCGGGCATGTTGCCCAGAGCCCTATTACCAAGGGAGAAGAATATATATATGGCAGGCGATTAGCAGTCTTAGTTACACAGAGTGTGATCCATGACTGCTACATTATACACATGCATGTGTACCTGTGCATTGTTGTGACTAGGAGATATTTACCAGTGTATGAATGATTTATCCTGGGTAGGGGAGCTTCAGGTTATTTTTACTTACTTCTCAGCACTTTAGTATGTTGATTTTTGACAATCAACCTGGTAATTCTTACAAAAACTTTGCTGAAATTCTCATAAGTTAAAAAGGGGCAAACTGGGAAAAAGAAAAGAAAAAAAAAAGGGGGCAAACTGGGAAAAAGACTTCAGAGTCAAAAGACCAGAGTTTAAATTCCACTCTCCAGTATGACTTAGATACATATCTTCATCTCTGTGAGCCACAATTCCCTTGTCTACAGAACGAAGATTGGTTAGGTTTTTCCATTATCTCTGGCTTTAGTTGTTTCTGATGAGAAGTCATAGCCATCCTGATTTTCATTCCACTATATGCAATTTCTTTTCCTCTGGCTGCTTTTAAGATTTTTTTTTTCTCTCTCATTAGTTTTCAGCCATTCTCTGATGTGCCTGGTATGGTTTTGTGTCTATTCTGCTTGTCATTTGTTGAAATTTTCCTATCTGTATATATTTTTCATCCTATTTGCAGAACTTTCAGTCAGTAACTCTTCAAATAAAAGCTATTTGCAGTTCTGACCTGCTATTTCTACCTACCATCTTGGCCATTCCTAGGTCTGTTTCTATCAACCGTATTTTTTTCTTTTTGATTAAAAAAATTTATTAGATGCTGGACAATATGATTGGTATGTTTAGAATTTGCTGTCTTCCTTTAAAAATGTTGTTGTGTTCTGACAGTTACTTGTGGATCTGCTCGCCACTGTCAAAGCAATTTTTTTTTTTAAAGCTTTGTCAAAGTACATCTAGGATGGCCTTTGTTTTAGGGATGGTTTAACCCTTGAGCTCCCTGTGTTCATGAAGGCTTCTCTGTTCTGGTCAGTCAGAACTCAAAAGTCTTCCAATATTGTATGTGCTTGGGTAGGTCCTTGTTTTTTGTTCATTCCCCAGTATTTGTTTTTTGTCTGGCCCTCTGGGATATCACCCTACATATGTGCAGCTTAATATTCAGCCAAAAACTTAAGGGGATCCTCTTTGCCCCCCAACTTTTTAAAAATTTCTTTTTATTTATTTATTTTTAGAGAGACAGAGACCATGCAAGTGGGGGAGGGGCAGAGATAGAGGGAAAGAGAGAATCCCAAGCAGGCTCCGAGCTGCCAGTGCAGAGCCCAATGCGGGCCTCAAACCCATGAAACCACGAGCTCGGCACCTGAGCCAAAACCAAGAGTCGGATGCCCAACCGACTGAGCCACCCAGGCACCCCTACCCCCACTTTTTCTTTATTGAAATGTAATTCACGTACCATAAAATACACCCTTTTAAAGCACTGGTTTCTAATATATTCACAAGATCGTGTAACTATCACCACCATCTAACTCCAAGACATTTTCACCATTGCATGGGGATCCTTCAGGAGATTTCTGGAGCCTTCTCCTCTCCAATATTCTGCCCCATAAGTTCCAGATGCCTCAGCCTCCCTGTACTCAAGACTCTGTGTGCCCAGCTCAGTGAGACTGCTGAGCTCCCTTGGAAACCTTCCTTGTGCTGGGTTCTGCTAAGTGCCTCCAGGCAGAAAGCCAGGGTGATCACAGGGCTCCACTGTCTATTGTCCAATGTCTGAAAACTCTTATTTTCATATATTTTTTCTAGTTTTGTAGTTATTTATAGAAGGAGGGTTACTCTGGTATAATTATTCTATCACGGCCAGAAGTGGAAATCTCGTTTATTTGATTTTCGAGATTAAACCAGCTTGTCATTGTGCTTGGCTGTAATAAACACTAAACAAATCATAGTTATTAAGTTACTATTTTATGTATTACTGAGATGTATTACTGAGCCGAACATGATCTTCTCAATACCTCTTGCATCAGATTCCCATCGTCCGGTACCCACAGGATAGAGGGGAGGGGAGACGTCACCTTGGCTATAGCTTCACACTGGCTGTGTTTCATAATTTTTTTGAATGTTTATTTATTTTTGAGAGAGAGGGGGAGACAGAGCATGAGTGGGGGAAGGGCAGAGAGAGAGGGAGACACAGAATCCGAAACGGGCTCCAGGCTCTGAGCCATCAGCACAGAGCCCGATGCGGGGCTCGAACTCACGGGCTGCGAGATCATGACCTGAGCTGAAGTAGGACGCTTAATCGACTGAGCCACCCGGGCGCCCCTGTGTTTCATATTCTTTCAAACCATCTCGTGTGACTCCAAGCCCCACACCCTGGACCATACTGATTAGTTCAGTTAAACCAGGGCTAAACTACTTAGTGCATGATATTCTCTTGGCCACACGGATGGTTCTGGAATGGCGACTTGAGGGGCAAGGGGGAGGGGAATGTGTCTTCCCCTCTCCTAATGTTTCCTTCCCTTAGAAAATCCATTAATGTGGTTTCTGACCTCTCTCTACCCCTTTACTCACAGAGGTGCAGTAATCCCTCTAAGTGAAAACCAGAGAAGAATAAACTGGCCATGTTCAGCCCAGCTCAGCTTTTCTTCCCATCGAAGAGAGCCTCAGGAAGTGTGTGTGCGGAGAGCACACAGTCACCTCCACTTCTCCGTAGCAGGAGGCTTACTCACCTGGCAGGTTTCCCGCACGGGGAGACCCCAACTGGGTGAGCAGGCTGTCCTAACTGGGGGGGGTCTGGAAGAAGGCTCACTGTGTTCTCGCCCTAAGTAACAGTCTCCAACAGTAATAAGGTAAAGGTACTATTTTCCTCTTTTGTTTCATGTATCACACTTTTTATAACTCAGAGACACGAGTGTCCTTTACGGGAGCCCCCTCAGAGACCATCATGGTTACCTGGCCCCATTCAGACCTGTGAGATACAGCAGCAGGTTTGGCGAATGCCTCGGGGGAAATTTCCCTCCTCAAGAATCTTCTACTGTGGCTGTGGTGAGAACATGTGCATCCTGCAGCCACCTGAGCCAAGCCTCAGAAGAAACCGCGCGGGAGGAGGGTGGAGCTAAGAGAAGCACAGGAAAACCCGGGTGCCAGTGCCTCTGCCTGGTTACAGGAACCAGAACACATCCTTTATTGCTTCAGCCAGGTGGGGGTTTGCCCTCTTTTACCTGTTCGCTGACATCATCCCAGCAGACACAATCTCTATTCCGTTTAAAAGTACTTTTACTTGGGGCGCCTGGGTGGCTCAGTCGGTTAAGCATCTGACTTTGGCTCAGGTCATGATGGTGAGTTTGAGTTCATGTTCTGCAGCAGGTGAGCTCGAGCCCCACTCCAGGTGAGCCCCACTTCTCTCTCCCTCTCTCTTTTCCCCTTGCTCGCTTACGCTGTCCCTCCCCCTCCCTCTCAAAGCAATAAAAAGTGCTTTTAGTTGTATCTATATCATTTGATCCTCTCCCAGTGGTCCAGAGTTACAGGAGATGAGGAAATGGCCACAAATGTAAAATGACGTGCTCAAGGTCACAGGGTGGAAAAGTGACAGGCAGGGATGGGACGCACACCCGGGGGTCCCTACTCTAAGCTCAGCGAGCTTTCTGCTGGACCACACCACCCGTGCAGGCAGCCTGGCAGGTGTTCTGAGCACCCAGCGGGCTTGTCTCCACTATAGGTGTCATAGTAGGGCCGCAACCAGACTCTGGGGCTGACATCAACGAGGGCAGTGGCCACGGTCTCCCCAAGTCACCCTCGTCCATCCCCATCAGACATGGGATCTCAAAGTGGTTGGCCCTCAAAACTGAGCCCTCAACAATGGGGATCTGGATGGGGATCCTGCTTGTGAATGGAGAGACTCCTGAAGGAAGCAAGAGGTATTTCCAGGGCACAGGGATCCCAGTGATCAAGGAAATTGGGTGGGAGTCTGCTGAGAGTCCACTGATATGAGCCTGAAGGTAGACATTTGTAAGTTAAACTAAAAAGCTAAAAAATCCATTCTGAGAACAGCAGCAGCAGCGGCCAGCCTCTGGGTACCCCTCCCCCAGGCCACTCACTGACATATGACATTCCCTCAATTCCCATCTCACCCCTCAGCACCTCTGGGGAGTGGTGAGCTATTAAGCATCGACAGTCACTTACTCTTCATTGTGACCAGGCTACCACTCCTTTCCTGAAAGACACGGAGGGTGAGTCCTAGGCAAGACAGGAGGGAATCCCCAAACGTTATGTCTCCACGGCATTGGGAACACCTGCTCTCCGGGTGTCCTCGGACCTCCCTCTTGTCTGACCAGGAACAGAACAATCACTATGGGCCCAGGGAAGAGGAGAACGAGCCCACTAAACTGGTCTGATGCTACAAGGAATTACTCCTTCTCCTCCCACTGGTCCTCCCCCACCACCGAGGAAAAAAAAAATGCCAACAGGAAGAAACATTTCCATCTCGGCCTGTTGTCCTCAGTCTCTTTCTTTCATCCCACTGTCTGATTTGATGTCAGGTGCAGGGTGGGCTAAGTCCTGCTGTTATCGGAAGGCACTGGCCCTGGGCAAAAGGTGGACACCACAAGCAGTTCGCATGCCGTTGGCTCTCCAGGGGACATTCCCAAGTTTCATTAGGTGGAAGGGCAGGAGCAGAAGGAACAGAATATGAGCTGCCAGTCTCCTGGGGAGGACATCACCGTCAACCTGAAGTTGGCGAACAACACTGGCCGCATCAGATCAATACGAGGAACAATAAAGAAACGAAAACCAAAAATCTCTCCTTACATTGTAGAACAAAGATCCGTGGAATCCAGCAGCCCTGGTTTCTGCCTCTGGGCTCTGCCACTCCCTAAGTGTGACCTCACAGAAGCTACTTAAACTCTCTGTGTTGCAGATTCCTCATTTATAAAGAGAAATGACACTAACCACACAGCCTTACAGAGCTCTTCAGGGAAAATCACATACAACAATACACATACAGTACTTAAAACAGTGCCTGGCACATAGAGAATGCTTATTAAATGGTGGCCCTTATTTCTACTGATCTTGGGTCAGGGGCATGGACAGGAGATGGGAAATATTGTACAGAAGTAAAATGCAAATTGTGGATAGGGAAGATCACATGGGCATTTTGTGAACATTAATAACACCATTGCCAACGCTGAGGAAATGGTCACCAGACCTAGGTCTGGGCAGACGAACTGCTTACAAAGGCTTTCCCAATTGGATCAAGAGATTTTCCGGAGCTTTCACAGAGTCTGGGGCTGCCGTCTGCCTTCACTGCCTCTGCTCCCTGTGGCTGACTCCCGAAGGCAGTGTCCCCACCACCAACTGGAGGAGAGTGTGCTCATTTGCAAAAGCCCCTTCACCACTAAGGACCACACTCTCTGTGGGGCTAGGAAGCATTGACAAGGAGGAACTGTGGGATTTGGGCCCCTCAGGAAGTCAGATCTTGGTCCATCAGGCTCCTGTCCTCCCCCATCATCTCCAACCAGCTCCTTGCTCTCCTGTATCCTCTGCCCTTGGCATCTCCACAGGCTGCTTCACTGGATGGATGCTTAGGCTCATCTGGCCCAACCTAATCACTGACAAAGCACAGAGGACCAGTACGGACACGGGCTCATCCAGATTCGCACATGAGGCTTGGGATGGCTGTGTGGCTCACCCGGGTCGGAGGAGCCCAGGACAGTTATCATCCCCCATGCCCGCGTACTCTGCCATACGTAGGCAGCTCACAAAGCACACACATATCCTGCGCCCGGTTCACATATGGGAAGCCCTGACCACAGAAGCTGGCATGGAACACACGGACAAGGACTCGCTATCCTTACTGCTGCTATTGCTTCCCATCTCCTATCTTCATACCAGCTCCAAGTCACGGTGGGTGTTAGCACCTTGTTTTACAAGAGCTAAGTAGGTTCACACGGTCCTCTGAAGGACTTTCCCCAAACCCTGCAGTTAGTAACAGCACAGCGAGGCCGGCACCCCAGACTCCAAGGTGCTGCCTCCCACCGTCCTCTGGGGTGGGACACGGACCCTGAGAGGATGTGGTGCTGGCCTGGCAGTGACGACTGTGACTCTCTACTATTAAGACCCACGTTGAGGCACCTGGGTGGCTCAGTCGGTTAAGCACCCATCCAATTCTCGATCGCAGCTCAGGTCATGATCTCACGGTTCATTTCTCAAGCCCCACGTTGTGAAGTCCGCGTGGGATTCTCTCCCTCCCTCTCTCTCTGCCCCTCCCTCACTCCTGCTCTGTCTCTCACAACAAATAAAAATAAACAACAACAACTAAGAAGACCCACTGTCATCCTCAGCAATCTGCCAAGATGAACTGCCAGGCCTCCAAACAGCCCAACAGAGAGAGAAAGGCCAGGAAATGTGAGTGCTGGGAACCCGTCCTGCCACTTGCTCTTGACAGAGAGGCCATCGGAGTCTCTGAATGAAGAAGGCAGGGATGCTGACCCACCCAGGCACAGCTCACGCCACGCCACTCGAGAAAGCCGGCAGGGCCATGCCCCATGGGGGTCACTGCATTTTGCAAGTGGTGTTTCACTGTGGGTGCTTATTGTGGGCCAAAGATGGGGCTTGTCGGTCCCCAGCAACAACACAAGTGCATCGTGGAGAGGAGTAGACCCACCCCAGCAGAGCCACACAAGGGGGGAGCAAGGAGAGAAGTCAGGGCAGGGCCCACCCTGCCAGGCTCTTCCAGCCCCCTCCCCACCTTGTTCAAAGTCAGCAGGAGGGCCTCTCAGAGTCAGAACGTCAGGAGCAGCTGGGGGGCTGTGGCTCGGGAAGGGAGACACTTCCCAAAAGGGTGCATGGCGCCCCTCTTCTGCCTCTAATCCGTGGACTCTCACCCCGGGCCCCTCTGCACACCCACAAAGCCCTGCAGTTGTGGGCATAATGGGAGCAGACCCACACAGATATGTTTTTCCCGTGGAGAAGGCTGATAGCTCTCAACAGATTTTTAATCCTCTGCGGAGGACACTGTAGTTCATGTGGACAGATAGAAAGACTTCCTGCCTCACCGGGTCATGGGTGCCTGCAGTGGGAGTGGCCAGGACGGGAGGTGATAGAGCCAGGCCCTCCTCCTGAAAAACAATGAGTTTTTGAGGCCCAGTGTCCAACTCCACTCCTCACTTCTCGAGCCCCTAACTCCCCTCACCTTTAGGCCTTTGCTTAGGGGCCTCTTCCTCCAGGAAGTTCTCCTTGATCTTCCATGTCCACTTCTCACAGTTTAGCAACTGCCTCTTTAATTGTTTCCCTGAACTAAACCTCAGATCTCACTGAGGCAGTGGGCTGTGTCTGCGGGGCCTCTTGACCCTGCCTTTGGCAGCCTTCTAGGGGCCCTGGCCCATGGTGGAAATTGGTCAATCCTCAGTGAATGAATGAATGAGTGAATGAATGAATAGTAGCCTAAGTTAGGTGGCTCCCAGACGCCCCGCATCTCTGAGGACGGTTGTACATTTTATTTTTTAAGCAGTAGAGCAACAGAGGAGCAAGGGGTTACTCTGCTTGCTCCTTGCAGGCAAGGGGAGAAGCTGCCGTCCCAGACCAATCTGGCCAGGGCCCAAGGCCTCTGGTTTCCTTTTGTGGAACTGGGCTCTGAGACACGGGGCTGGGGGATGGGGGGCGGGGGTGGGGGTGGGGGGTGGGCAGACCTCTTCTTTCATCTGAGAGCCCCGGCATGTACAAAAATGAAGAAATGCAAAATGGCTTGCATTTCTGGCTTGCAAAAATGATGGTCCTTCTTAAATGTTCACATTTAACAACTGGAGCTGTTCTGGCCTTGGGTTGGGTACCCTGTCAGGGGACCTCCCTCACCACACACCTACCCTAATTTGGAGGTGATGTCCCAAGTGGAAGTTTGAGGCCCTATGTGATTGGGTGGCCGGGTCCAAGGCCCTCTCCCCACCCCCACACATCCCCAGCCCCAGGCTGTGATAGGCCTCAGCTATTATTTCTACCACATTCAGGGTGCAGGCGGTGCTCAGGGCATCTCGGGCTCAGAGAAGCCCGGATGCCCAGCCCAGGCTGGCCCAGCTCTGTGAGTCCTGCAGGGCGGGGGCCACATGGCCATCCTGCTGTCCCTGGGAAAGCAGGACCCCTGAGCCCTCAGGTCACCTCAGGGCGGGACTCATGAATGGCCACACTCCTGGCTGCGGCCTCTCCTTCCCACAGGCTCTACAGGTAATGGCCAGTAACTGGTGCTTCTCCAGGTGGAGGTCCTGAGGAGGCCTGAGGCTGCATGGTCAGTTGCTCAGCCACAGCCACTCAGGGAGCCTGGCCCGGCCTGCAAACTGGCGCCACCGCCTGGTGGGGAGCGGGACTGATGCGCTCCTTTCCATCCCTCTCCCCCCACATCTCCAGAGTCGCGGGGATTTTTCCAGAGTGCTGGCTGTGATGTTCAGGCACAACGTCCACCACACAATTGGGTGAAACACGTCCCGCCAAAGGAGCACAACGGTGAACAAGCCAAAACACCAGCCGGCAGAGGAGAAGCTTACAGGCAAACAGGCCCGCCTGACTCAGGGGGAAGAGAGAGACACACACATGGAAGGCTTGGCTGAGATCTCCAGGATCCGCAAGCCCAACCCAGGCTCAGCCTCCAGCAGAAGATACCTCGAAGACAGGCGCCAAGTGTGTGGGCTTTGGGGCCAGGCGAGCTGGGGTTTAAATACCCACGTTTCCGCCTCCGTTCACCAGGTGCGCGATCCCTAGTGAATCATTGTTCTTCTCGGGGGCGCATTTCCTTAATCTGCGAAAGAGGGTTACAAACACTTGCCGTGCTGTGTTGATGGAACAATTACATTAAATACGGGATGCGGAGCACTTGATACAGTGCTCAGAATAGAATCTATTCTTAAAAGCAATCCATTAATAACAGGGAACCAAGGCTTGAGAATGCTTATTTAAAAAAAAAAAAAAAAAAGACAACATAAATTAAAACAGATTCAAGTTCATTCCTACAAGAACATCCCTCTTGGTTCCTACTTGCATTCTTAAGCAGAAGGAGCAGAGTGGCCACCAGCTGGGGAGGGAATGGCCCGCAGCTCACAGTCTATTTTATCGATGCTGCAGCCAGGCAGAGACCCTGTAGAAATGACATCACAAGCTGTGGAGAGAGCAGGGAATAAATGCTGGTGCCAATTGCTTGGGAGATGCATTCACAATCTCATTTACTCTTTGCAACACTCCCCTGCAGCCAGGTGCTATTATTACCCCTATTCTAGAGGTGAGGAGGCCGGGACACCCAAGGTCACACTGCTTCTAAGTAGCAAACCTGAGGTTGCAGCGGGGCAGCCGGGCCCCACAACCCCTCCTCTCAACTGCTAGACAAAAGCTGCCTCTCTGGTCTGGGCACTGCCTTCATCCCCATTGTTCAGATGAGAAAACTAGGTTCAAAGAGGTAAAGTCACTTTTGCAAGGTCGCACAGGCAGTCATCGGCCGAGCCAGGGCAGTCATGATTCTGAGCTGCGAGTTTTAGTCACGTGAGTGTTCTAATTCAACCTGGAACCCAGAAAGTAAAAGCCAGCCCCTCTCTGGTGGTAGGAACTGTGAACAGCAAAGTGAGGGCTCTGTCGGTAGCCGTGTTCCCACGTGTGCCAGAAGCTCCTGTGTGGTGAGAGACCGCGAAACCATCACATGGGGAGAAGCAAAGTGGTGACTCTGCCAGCCGATTCGAGCCCTGGTTCTGGTCGTTTCTGGAGTCCAGCAGCACCCCTTCCCTTCAAAGATCTGGTCGTTCAAATTCAGGATTTGATTCCACAAGCCAATAAAGCCCCCCTGGGTCCCCAAGTTGTTGATGAGTTGGTGTCAGTCACTTGTAACCTACACGGGTTCTTGCGTAGAAGGCAACATGGAGAAACAAGAAGCTGAAAGCAGAAGACGGGGGGACCAGGAAGACTGGCCGAGAGGCAAAGAGGAGCCAAGAGAGGCAGAAGAGCTACGAGGGGCACAGAGCTAGAGAGGGCTACTGGCCTAGCCTGCCACAGCCTTCGCACTACACAGCTCCTGAGCTTGGTTCTCCTGTCCCCAGGCTGTCCCAAAACAGCCTAAAAACAACATGAGCTGGCACTTCTGAACATTTCCTGTTCCAAATGCATGTGAGTTTCACAGCCCTCTGAATTCCACGTGTAGACATTCATCTATACCAATTTCTCCTTAGAAAGGGCTCCCTTCCCATACATCTTCATACTGGCTACAAAACACTCCCCATCCTTCAGAACCCCTGCATGCTCTCCCGAAATGCCTGCCCCCCTGCCCCCTACTCCACTGCACCATCTTAGCAGGGCGCTTCTGGGAAGGCAGATGGTATTAGCTGGGAGCTGACCCCCAGCCCAGCCCTCAGGAAGGCAGAGCTGGTGGTGCGTCAGCAGGGTCTATGCAGAAGCATCTGGCCCAAGGAACCAAGATTAAGCCTTGTTCATCTAAATGCACACAACCCAACAGGCAGCACCCCATGCGGGGCACCCCAAGGCTGCTGTTAGTCACGCGTGCATTTTAATTTAGCTACAGAGGGGGGATGAGCTAAGAGCACAGAATAATCCTTCCTTTAGAGAGGAAAAAATGGGGCCTAGGGAGGTTACAAGTCAACCAGGAAACTCTCCCTGGAGACAAGTTTCCTGGTGCTCATTCTAATCCAGCCAGAACTCCAGTCATCCTGGAGTCAGAATCTGGCCATATTCCTCACCTTCTTTTTCTCCCCTGCTCAATTTTACTTTCTCTCAGAGCTCAAACTCAAGGAGATCTGGTTTCATTCCATCCATCCATCCATCCATCCAACCGTCACGTACTGAGCCTCGTTCACAGTGTGCAGGCTGGAAGAGACCTTACAGGTCATCTGACCAAATCCTTCCCATCCAGTGTTGGTGGGCTCTTTGATTCTAAGAAACAGAAATTGACTCTAGCTAACTGAAGACATTTTTTTTCTTTTTTTTCTTTAATTTGTATTTAGTTTGAAAGAGAGTGGGGGGGGGGGGGTGCGGACGGGGGATCCAAAGTGGGCTCTGTGCTGACAGCAGAGAACCCGATGTGGGGCTCGAACCCACAAACCTTGAGATCATGACCTGAGCCAAAGTCGGATGCACAACTGACTGAGCCACCCAGACACCCCAGAAAAAATTCTTTAAAAATTTTAAAGAATTTGAGGAAGAGGGGTGCCTGGGTAACTCAGATGGTTAGACATCCAACTTAGGCTCAGGTCATGATCTCATGGTTCAAAGGGTTCAAGCCCCACATGGGGCTCCGTGCTGACAGTGTGGAGCCTGCTTGGGATTCTCTCCCTGTCCCTCCCTCTCTGCCCCTCCCCCACTCATGCATGTGCTCTCTCTCTCTCTCAAAATAAACTTTAATTAAATTTTATTTAATGTTTTTAAGTTAGATTTAATTATTTAATTAAATAAACTTTAATGTAATTGAATTGAAAAAAAGAATTTGAGGAAGATGGGAAGCCTATATAACTGAAGAAAAGCTGAAGACCTGGGTCCCTGATAGGACAGACCCCAGGGACCTTTGGAGCAAGAATCTCTGGGCGGTCTCCTGCGGGTCACCCCCTTGGGCCTTCTTAACTGCCCCCCCTCAACCCCCAGCAGGCAATCAGGTGTCGGTTGTCTTCAATGTTTTGGAGGAATCAGCAAACCCTCAGATAATGATGGGACCCACTCTGGCCTAAGAATCACCTGCAGGGGTTACTAAAATGTAGATTGTGGGCGCCTGGGTGGCGCAGTCGGTTAAGCGTCCGACTTCAGCCAGGTCACGATCTCGCGGTCCGTGAGTTCGAGCCCCGCGTCGGGCTCTGGGCTGATGGCTCAGAGCCTGGAGCCTGTTTCCGATTCTGTGTCTGCCTCTCTCTCTGCCCCTCCCCCATTCACGCTCTGTCTCTCTCTGTCCCAAAAATAAATAAACGTTGAAAAAAAAAATTTTTTTTTTAAATAAAAAAAAATAAAATAAAATGTAGATTGTTGGGCCCCACACCCAGAGATTCTGACTCTGAGTTAGGTGTCTGGAGTTTTGCATCTCTGACAGGTTTTGAGGCAATGCTGGTGTTGCTGGTGTGGGGACCATCCTTTGAGAGCCAGCCCTTGGCTTGGCCACACACTTGGGTTATGTGCCTCTCTAAGCTGGGGATCCTGGGGCACCTTGAGAAGCAGTCCCTCCAAGGCTGTATTCAGCAAGTCCCACAGGGCTGTGCCCAGTGGGATTTCCAAAACAAAACCAGAATGCTATGACTGAAAGGGGAATGGATGTTAGTGAGGCAGGAAAAAACACAGATGTGTACCATTAAATATTTGGGGAAGACTCTCAGTCTTCCCTGAGTTGGTTCAAATAACCCCCAGGTACTTCTGCTGCTCTTCACAAGGTATGCTGATAACCCTCCTTGTAACCTTGAAGGAGAACAAGCTCTCGGTCAGGCAGACAACATGTTTTTGCAAGCTTGGTATCTGACCAGTTCAATGCGTTTATTGGCAATACAGTAGCAAACGAGGCAAACACTGTCCTAATTCTCATGGAGCTTTCCTGGGTAATGAAATGAAAATGAAACAGTTCTACAGATAAGGTCTCCTACAGCGTGCAACAGTGAGGCTGTCAATATCACCTCCCTTATTCTAGTTAACGTGCTTCTATTAATGCAGCCTGAGATGACATTAGGTTTCTCAGCAGCCACATCCTACCATTGACTTATTGTCATTATTCAAAACTATTTAGTGAGTATTTCTAGGGCACCCAGCCCTGTGCTGGGTGTCACGGGTGCAAGAGAAGCAACAGGCCAGTCTCAGCCCCTTAGGAGCTGCCAGCATCTTAATGAAAGGCTGGTTAACTGGCAACTGGACAAGATCTCCAGATCTCAAATTGGACACCCAAAGAGTCATCATTACCTATCCAATTAGGCACACTTGGATCCCCTGTCTCAGTATAGCCCGTATTGGGAGGTAGGATACACAGGCTGCACAATCTGGCATCATATCTCTATGGTGCAATATACATCCTGGCACCCTGCTTGATCCTCCCCCAACTGAAGCAGATGGGGGCTCCCCCTGCCACTCCCCTAAAGGGGTTTATGAATGGTCAGCTGTAAATCAGGAGTGCAGGAAGAGTTGAAGCATCAAAGAGCCCTGAGCTGGCAGCATCCTTACCGATGACCTTAGTCCGCATCTCATTTAACAGAAGACCCTGGACCCCAAGAAGTAAGTTCGCACAATTAGTAGATGGCATTTGGGATCCAGAACCCAGCTTCCCTCTGCCATAAAACCCAGTGCTGCGTCCATTATACCACCAGAAGCAGAGGTGGGTGAGGCAAGGGATAGAGAGAGAGAGAAAAGAGGATACATTTTGCTCATGAACTAGTGCCCTCAGGAGACTCTAATAGAAAAAGTGCCAGACAATGCACTCTATTCATATGTCATTAAGCAAATGATGTGATGTAAGCAATACATCAGGGGAAACCTTCAGTGCTTGAAATGGAAGAGCCTAAGACAGCACATTCTTCAGAAACAATGGGCAGATATAACTCAGGAGCTCAGAAAGCTTTTGTTTTTAAGTGTGCAATGCTAAGGAGAGGAGACAAACAGGGACAGACTCCAGGGACCTAGTCCTCAGGAGACAGGGCACTGGGGCCAAGTGCATTAAGGTGATCTATTGGTCAGATGGTTCAGATTCAATTACTCTGACAGGAAAGGTGGCTTGTTAACCAGCTCTACAGAGGAAGGGCAATGAGGACTGTCTCTTTTCCAAGCCAGAGCTACACAGATGTGTGCAAAAGAACTACAGAGGGGGTGTGGGTGTGCAGCAGCTGGGTGGGTGAAAGGAAGACACTGCTTTCCTGGAACACCTGATTTCACGGTGCTGTTTTCAGAAAATGAGGACGGACTTCCTGAGTCGGTAACGATAAGAGCTAACACACGTGTAGTGCTTACTGTTTGCCAGACACGGTTCTAAGCACTGAGTAGGTATTAGCTTCTCACAGTAACACTATAAGGGAGGGGTGCTCTCCTGTCCTCAGTTTACATAAGAGTCGATTTTGTCACAGCAAGGCTTAAGGAAGTTGTCCTAGGTCACGATTGAATCCAGGAAGTCTGGTTGGCAGTGCCTAAGCTCTCCTCTGTGCCACCTTCGATCAGGTGAATTGACACGTGGCTGCAGATACCCCCCCCCAACGTGCCCGTATCAATCTTCAGAGTACCTCAGGACTCTGGCTTCTGACTGTCATTCGGGACCTGACTAAACTTTCCAACTTGAACCATTTCCTGCTGATACCGACACAAAGTACTTAATAAGTTCTGGCAATAATATTTTTTTCTTTTGCTTGTTCATTAGAGAGCTCTTATGGATAGCCAGACTGCAATATTTTAGCTTTCTTACGAGACAGAGAACTGGCACATCGGTACAGTGTGTAATGGCCAATTGTTCCCTTCCCATTTGTTTCTTACTACCCATGATGCAATGAAGAGCTGCATCGACCCTCAGTCCAAGGACTGGCCACCTCCTTATCTTAAATGAGCCCCAGGATGATCGGTCCCATGTATCAACGCTTCCTAGCCTGGTGCCTTGCTAGTCACCAAGGAGACACCAGTGGGTCACATATGATCTCCTCAATGCCTTCAATGAATTCAATGTCCCGGAGAGATTGAGTGCAAAGGACAATTAAACATGGTGAGTGGTACAGCAAGTATCCAAATACTTCGGGAAGAGAAAGAGAACCCAGCTCTTGGGAGAACAGCAGGAAGAGAGGCTCACTCGGGGACAGAGGTCCGGTTGTACACAGCTAGGCAGGCTGGACAGTCTCACAGGAGGGAGGGAGATACTGGAAGCCTCAAAGCGGGGATGTGTTTTAGAAAGATCACCCTTCTAGCTGCATGGACGCGAGACTGAATGGGAGAAGGACCAGGAGGAGGACAACCAGCTAGGAGATGAGTGTGGGGTTCGGGCAGGAGAAGAGGGTTAGATCAAGGCAGAGGCACCGATATTGGAAAAGAGACGATGGATTTGAGGGGGGAAATCGGAGGTGATGTGAATAGGGCTTTTTTTTCCCCTGTGGGGTTCATTTAGGCCGCAGGTTCATTTGCCATGAAAATGCTTTGGATACAAGTCTGATCATGGCTGAAGAATCACAGAGACCCAGGTGGTAGATTAGGTCATTTCAACACAAGGACAGGAAACACAAGTCTGATCAGAAGACTAACGTTCAGGGGCGCTGGGGTGGCTCAGTCGGTTAAGCGTCCAACTTGGGCTCAGGTCATGATCTCACGGTTCGTGAGTTCGAGCCCTGCGTAGGGCTCTGTGCTGACAGCTCAGGGCCTGGAGCCTGCTTCAGATTCTGTGTCTCCCTCTCTCTCTGCCCCTCCCCCACTCATGCTCTGTCTCTCTCTCCAAAATAAACATTAAAAAAACCTTATTTTAAAGAAGACTAGCATTCAGATCATGCCCTTGTGCTCTTATGCAAGTCACTTGCATTCTCCTAATGCAGGTCACATCATTTGCAAAGTGGGAATCACCACAGGTACCCACATCTACCTCTGAGCTCATTATGACCGTGGCTCACGTTCAGGCAATATTGTCTCATCCCTTTTTACCTCTCCTTACAATGACATCAGCCTCCACCATTCACTGAGCACCTGCTATGTGCCAGGTACTATTCTAACGTGCATTAACTCGCTGAGTCTCCACGACCACCTTAGGGAGATAGGTACTATTGTCAGCTTCATTGTGCAGATAGAGAAGCTGAGGCAGAAAGAGATTCAGTAACTTGTCAACTTCTCACAGGCTAGGACAGAGCAAAGATGTGAAGTCAGTAGAGCCCCCTCTCATAACTGCCTAAGCATGTACCTACCCTTATGCACAGGAAGCCCAGGCTCTCCCCTCTGAGCCCCCCACCTCCCCTGTATGGTTCAAGAATCCCTCTCCTTTGGTCCTGCTTCCTCAAACCAGGCAGATAAAGAACAAGCTGAACTTTCTGCTGCCATTGTAAGATGCTGCCACAAGGTGTCGCTATTGAAAGGCAATCCAGCAAGGTTCATTCCGGAGGTCTGCTGGTGGGATGCCCTTACTGGCTCAGGTTCCCAGCTAAGCTACAGGGGTGTCTTACACTGGACCTGAGGCTTCACTTTTTCTGTAGTTCTCACCACGTGCTGAGATATTGTTCCTCAAATCATGCTGGGGGTGGGGACTCTGAATCCAACAGGGCTTCTGGGTCCTTACTGGTTCAGCACCACTAACTCAGAACCCCCCTTTCCTTTCCAGCGGGTTCCCTTTGGATCCTTTGGGGCTCTTTCCTACCAGAATACCATGGGCAGGGCCATGCCAATTGAGCTCATCAGTTCCCCTTAACTTCAAGTTTCAGGAGAGACTGAACTTGTGGTCTCAGTGCCTTTACACACACGAGACCCCCTGGGCAACTTGTACTAATTGGCTTACCCCCTCTGAGACTGACTACTAAAGAGACGAAGCATTTTCTACACACACACACACACACACACACACACACACACACACACACACCATGTGTGTTGTACCTTTTTTCCATGATCATGGGTGTCAACTCCCCTTACCCATGCATAGCTAACAGGGGCTCAAATGACTGCTATCTGAACAAAAGCTTACTTCACAGTATATACAGTTCTGTTCACTAACATACAGAAATGCTAGAAGCTTCTTTCTCCAACTATGTCTAAAGAAGCTATTATATACTTTATGGCTATTAGAAACCCTCTTGTATACCAAGTAAAAGCTTCCCACAACAGACATTAGGACAGGCTAAGGAATCACCAAAACCTTATGGGGTGTAATGACAGTGTCTTCGTGGAGTTATTTCAGAAGGCTGATGAAGGCAGTTTTTGGTCCCAGGCAGAGAGAATCGGAGGCTGTAATTGACTATAAACTCAAACCTCTTCATAAAACAGATGGTCCCAATACCAATCCTCAGCAAGAGAAGGAGAATGCTGTGGGAAATCACATGCATCCTCAAGTATAACCATAATTGGTGCAGCCAGGTTTAGCACATAAAAGCACAGGATATCCAGTTAAGTTAAATTTGAATTTCAGATTGTAAAGGGGGTAATTTTTAGAATGAGCATATTGCTTGCAATATTTGGGACATACACTCTCTAAAAAATTCTTGGTTATTTGTCTGAAATGCAAATTTAACTAAGCATCCTGTATTTTATCCATCAACCCTAGTTCTGAAGTACAGCCATGATCAGAAGCAAACCCACATCTTAAACAAGCAAAGGTCAAAGGTATTCTAAGAAGTTAATAGTTAAAATTCATTTGTCTACTACACACTGACTAAACTTTCACTTTTAAGAAGCGGTTCCTAAGCCTGACTACACATGGAAACTAGCTGAGGGATTACAAACATAGATATATAAATGCCCATGTTTTCCCGGGGATTCATATCAAACTGTCCAGAGGGTATTCTAAAATGCACCTGGGGTTAAGGAGTACCTTCTTCAAGTGAAGAATTGTCTGTTTCTGCCTATTCAGCAGAACATTTTTCTGAAGTGGTTGAGGAAATAAGACTGATGCACTTTCTCTGCAACTCTGTTTCCTTAAATTTCTTTAATATTTATTTATTTTTGTGAGAGAGAGAGAGAGAGAGAGAGAGAGAGAGAGAGAGAATCTGAAGTAGCTCCAGGCTCTGAGCTGGCAGCACAGAGCCCAACGCAGGGCTTGGACTCACGAACTGCGAGATCATGACCTGAGCTGAAGACGCTCAACCGACCGAGCCACCCAGGTGCCCCTGCAATTATGTTTCCTTAAACTCATAACTCACAGTGAGTTTACACTGACAATAGCTCTAAATGTGCTGAGGATAAATTGGCAAAGAGATAGATTGGCTACAGATAAACCTTTTTTTTAAAGTTTATTTATTTATTTTGAGTGAGTGTGCATGCGTGAGCAGGGGAGGGGCAGAGAGAGAGAGAGAGAAAATCCCAGGCAAGCTCTGTGCTGTAGCATAGAGCCAAAATCAAGAGTCAGTTGCTTAACCAAGAGTTGGACACTCAACCGACTGAGCCACCCAGATGTTCCTTCTTGTTGTTATCAAAATAACATTTCTAGTCATACTCTTTGTCCGGGTAATTCCAAATTAGAGAACAAATCTTAGGGAAATATTCAGAAGTCCAGGAAAATATTTATATGCAAAGATGCTAATCAAACTATAAAAATGAGGAAAATTATAATTTCTGTAAAACTCCAACAATAGGAAAATGGCTAAATAAATTTTGATATGCTTATGTTGGGGTATGACAAAGCAGTAAAACCATTTTTCTCACAAAATATTTATTAGTGAACATACTGGAAATATTATTTTAAGAAACAGAAGCAGGATATACATCCTTGATGGGGAAAAACAGAGCTTTTCCTCTACGGTCAGGAACAAGATAGGGATATTCATTCTCACCATAACTATTTAACATACTACTGTAGGTCTTAGCCTCAGCAATCAGACAACGAAAAGAAATATGAGGAATGCAAATCGTCAAGAAAGAAGTCAAACTTTCATTATTTGCAGGTGACATGATACTCTATGTAAAAAACCTGAAAGATCCTACCAAAAAATTGCTAGAATACATGAATTCAGCAAAATTGCGGGATACAAAATCAATGTATAGAAATCTGTTGCATTTCTATGCACCAATAATGAAGCAGCAGAAAAATAAATCAAGGAATTGACCCCATTTACAATTGCACCAAAAACCTATAAGATACCTAGAAATAAACCTAACCAAAGAGGTAAAAGATCTGTACTCTAAAAACTATGGAACACTTATGAAGGAAACTGAAGAGGTCAGAAAGAAATGGAAAAGCATTCCATGCTCATGGATTAGAAGAACAAACGTTGTTAAAATGTCTATACTAGTACCCAAAGCAACCTACACATTTAATGCAATCCTATAAAAATACTACCAGCATTTTTCACAAAGCTGGAACAAACAATCCTAAAATTTGTATGGAACTACAAAAGACCACAAATGGCCAAAGCGATCCTGAAAAAGAAAAGAGGAGGTATCACAATTCTGAACTCAAGCTATATTACAAAGCTATAGTCATTGAAGACAGTATGGTACTGGCACAAAAACAGATACATAGATCAGTGGAAAAGAATAGAAAACCCAGAAACGGACCCACAATTATATGGTCAACTAATCTTCGACAAAACAGGACAGAATATCCAATGGAATAAAGACAGTCTCTTCAACAAATGGCATTGGGAAAACTGGACAGCGACATGCAGAAAATGGAACCGGACCACTTTCTTACACCATACATGAAAATAAATTCAACATGGATGAAAGACCTAAATGTAAGACATCCTAGAGGAGAAAGCAGGCAAAAACCTCTTTGACCTCAGCTGCAGCAACTTCTTGCTCAGCACATCTCCGGAGGCAAGGGAAACAAAACCAAAAATGAACTACTGGGACCTCATCAAGATAAAAAGCTTTTGCACAGTGAAGGAAACAATCAGCAAAACTATAAGGCAACCAATGGAATGGGAGAAGGTATTTGCCAATGCATCTGATAAAGGGTTAGTATCCAAAATCTATAAAGAAATTATCAACCTCAACACCTAAAAAGCAAATAATCCAGTTAAGAAATGGGGAGAAGACATGAATAGACATTTTTCCAAAAAAGACATCTAGATGGCTAACAGACATATGAAAAGATACTCAACATCACTCATCATCAGGGAAATACAAATCAAAACCATAATGAAATACCACCTCACACCTGTCAGAATGGCTGGAATTAACCACACAAGAAAAAATAGGTGTTGGCAAGGGTGTGGAGAAATGGGAACCCTCTTACACTGTTAGTGGGAATGCAAACGGGTGCAGCCACTCTGGAAAATAGTATGGAGGTTCCTCAAAAAGTTAAAATTAGAGGTGCCTGGGTGGCTCAGTCAGTTAAACATATGACTGTTGATCAAAGACCAGGTCTTGGATCTTGATCTCATCATGGTCGTGAGTTCAAGCCCTGCATTGGGCTCCATGCTGGGTGTGGAGTCTACTTAAAAAAAAAAAAAAGAAGATAGAACTACCCTACAATCCAGCAATTGCACTACTAGGTATTTACCCAAAGGATAAAAAATACAGATTCAAGGAGGGTGCATCTGGAGATCAAGGAGATGCACCCCAATGTTTATAGCAACACTATCAACAATAGCCAAACTATGGAAAGAGCCCAAATGTCCATCAACTGATGAATGGATAAAGAAGATGTGGTATATATTTATATATACAATGTGATATTACTCAGCCATCAAAAAGAATGAAATACTGCCATTTGCAATGATGTGAATGGAGGTAGAATCTATTATGCTAAGGGAAATAGTCAGAGAAAGACAAATACCATATGATTTCACTCATATGTGGAATTTAAGAAACAAAACAGATGAATATATGGGAGGGGGAGAAAAAAGAGAGGGAAACAAACTAAAAAAACTCTTTTTAATGTTTATTTATTTATTTTGAGAGAGAGAGAGAGAGAGCGTGCAAATGGGGAAGGGGTAGAGACAGAGGGAGAGACAGAATCCCAAGCGGGTTCTGTGCTAAGGGCTTTATCCCATGATCTATGAGATCACGACCTGAGCCAAAACCAAGAGTCAGATGCTTAACTGACTGAGCCACCCAGGTGCCCAACCATGAGAGACTCTTAAAGATAGAGAACAGACTGAGGGTTGGTGGAGGCAGATGGGTGGGGGATGGCTGATGGGTATTCAGAAGGGCACTTGTTATGATAAGCTCTGGGTGTTGTATGTAAGTGATGAATCACTGAATTCTATTCCTGAAACCAATATTGTATGTACTGTATGTTAACTAAATAGAATTTGAATAAAAATTTGAGATGGGGAGCCTGGGTGGTTCAGTCGGTTAAGTGTCCAACTTTGGCTCAGGTCATGATCTTGCAGTTAGTGAGTTCAAGCCCCATGTCAGGCTCTGTGCTGACACCTCAGAGCCTGGAGCCTGCTTCAGATTCTGTGTCTCCCTCTCTCTCTTTCTCTCAAAAATAAATAAACATTAAAAAACTAAATAAATACAAATTTGAGAAAGAAAAAAGTATATAAAAATGTATACACATTAGTGTTTATTTTTGAGAGAGAGAGAAAGACAGAGTGTGAGCAGGGGAGAAGTGGACAGAGTGGGAGACACAGAATCCAAAGAAGGCTCCAGGCTCTGAGCTGTCAGCAAAGAACCTGATGGGGGGCTCAAATTCATGAACTATGAGATCATGAACTGAGCCAAAGATGCCACCCAGGCACCCCTAAAAATGTATATGCGTTAGAATTCTTATACTTTAATATGGGGGGAGGTGGGGAGAAGAGTGAAATGAAATAAATACACCACAACATTAACATATATCTCATAGTATTCCTAGGGCATACATTTCCCCATTTTTATTTCTCTGAGTTTTCAAAATTCAATACAATAAGCAGGTTTAACTTTTATTAACTAGGGAAGTCGGTGTTTCCCTAATTAAATAAAATATTTATTTTAAATGTCAGTGTTAAGACTTACTTCCCCTAATTGCAGACTAGGTGATTCAGACCAAACTCTTACCAAATATAGCTAAAAGGATGAACAAAACATTTTTTAAATCTTCTTGAAAGTATCACAGAGCTCAAAAGATAATAAAAAATTATCTGTCCAAAATCCTAGAAAGCCCTGGAAACCAGAGAGACTAGTGAGATAGTCTGGGCTCTACTACCTGAAGCTAAGCTGCAATTTGGGGCTTTTGATGGCCTCAAGGAACTGTGGGTGAAAATGTTGGAGTCCAGAGCTCTCAAAGTATGAGACCCAATATATGACTTCTGGCTTTGGGCTATGGCCCCCAAAAGCTGCACGCTAGAAGTAAGAGTAACCAAAAGTAGACTGGGCCTTACACAGATGAAAATCTGGCTACAGGTAATTTGGGTGCCTGAGAAAATAACAAGGCCTGAACTTGGTATGAAGGAGACCCTGGATTGGTAGTTTTCCCAGTCACCTGGCTAAAGCAATAGAAAACCCACTCTCAGAAAAATATGGAACACATCCCAGACATTAGTTTTCCCATGACAATGTCTAACACACAGTCAAAGATAACGAGGCACATGTGAAGATAAGATATTATAAATAAAAATAAGCAGAAAAAACACAAAGAAACAACCCACAGGGATTTCAAATAATGGAATTGTCAGCTGAGACTATAAAATAAATAGGTTTGCTATTTTAAATAAATAAACAAATAAAGGTTTACTATTTATTTTATCTCAAGGAGATAAATCCAATCTAAACAATTTGTACAGAAAACTAGAAACTATAAAAAGTGACATAATAAGGGAGGAGCCAAGATGGTGGAACAGCATGGAAGCTTTTTGTGTGTCTCGCGTCCATGAAATACAGCCAGACCAACACTAAACCATCCTACACACCTAGAAAACTGACTGGAGGATTGACACAACAATCTGTACAACTGAACCACAGAATTCAGCAGGTACGTGGCGCAGAGAGGTGAACTTGGGGAGCAAGAAGGCACAGGGAGGTGCTTTTGTGAGCAGAGAGAGGACGGAGACTGGCTGGGGGGAGAATATGGGAAAAGCACCTCTCCCCAAAAGCAGCTGGAGAGAAAGCAGAAAATTGGAAACAGCTGCAGGGACTAAACTGAAAAGGCAGAAAGGAGAAAGGAGAGGGTTTAAACTCCATTAAAACTGTAGACAGGGCGAGCACAGAGTCTGCAATTCCACAGCTCCATACCTGGCGGTGCTCTGGTGGGAAGGGCGAATCCCCAGGAGCAGAGTGGGGTCCGGGAGGTTCTCAGGCCACACGGGGAAAAGCGGTTCCACTGCTAGAAGGACATTTGGTAGAGGCTTGAGGCAACCTGGGCCCAGCAGACCCCAGAGAACGGCCACATTCGCTGGTGCTGGAACAAGGTCGTTAAGGGTGAAGCCTGGTGCCAGATGAGTGTTGTGATTTTCCATAATCCCCGAAACGCTGCTGCTACACTGTCTCGCGAACATTTTCTGGGATGGGCTGGCACCTGGCCGCAGTCTCGGGGCACCGGCAACAACAGGGTCCAGCGGGGGTTCCTGGGTGCAGCCAATATTCGGCCATTGCTCATTCGGCCGTTGTTCGGTGAGACCCTCCCGCAGAGGGGCGGAACAGGTCAAAGCCACAGTCCTTCGGAAGTAAGGGGCTGGGGAAAACAGCCGCGTCTGAGACAAAACTTGGGAGAGAGGTACTGTCTGGAGCCTGGTCACAGAGAGTGAAAAAGCAGCGAGTGGACGAGAGCTGAAGACAGAAGACGGGTGCACGATTGCTGATCCGGGAGAACAGACTGGGTAACTGGGTAGTGCCATTTTCACCCTCCCGTGCATGCGCATACGCACCTACGAGCCCTGCAACAATCCACCCCAGTAGGCTCGCAGCGCCATCTAGTGGAGAATGGAGCCATTACACTGAGCCCCACCCAACTGGGCCAACTTCGCTCTTCAAGAACACAAGTCTCACCACAGGCTTCATTTAAGGAGTATAAAGAGCTACATAGACTGACTTCTAGGGGAAAACGAAGCAATTTCAGTCCTACTTTCATGTGTTAGCAGGTTCATCTATTCAATTTTCTTTTTTTTTCTTTTTCTCTTTTACAATTCTTTTCTTTTTCTTGAATACAGAAAGAGAAAAAATTCATTATTATTTTCAATTTTTATTAAAAATATCTTTAATTTTTATTACTATATTTTTTACTCTTTTGTAAATTTTTTCAAATTCTACTTTGCTTCCATAATTTTATTTTAGTCTACTTCAGTGTATTCACCTTTTCAAATTTTCAAACAATTTCCTTTTATATTTCCTTCTTTTTCTTTTTTCTCTTTTTCGTTTCTTTTTCTTGGATACAGAAAGAGAAAAACTTCATTTTTACTTTCAATTTCTATTAACAATATTTTTCTTTAATTTTTTTACTATATTTTTTGCTTTTATGTAATTTTTTTCAAATTCTATTTTACTTTTATCATTTCATTTTAGTCTACTACAGTGTATTCACTTTTTCAAATTTTCAAACGATTTTATTTTTCTCATTTTTCTCTTTTTCATTTCTTTTCTTTTTCTTGAATATATAAAAAGGAAAATGCATTTTTAGTTTTAGTTTTTATTAAAAATATTTTTAATTTTTTTCTACTATATTCTTTACTTTCATGTGTATTTTTTCAAATTCTATTATACTTCCATCATCTCATTTTAGTCTACTTCAGTGTATTCATTTTTTCAAATTCTCAAAAGATTTCCTTTTTTTTCTCCCCCTTTTTTTTTCTCTAATCTGTCAAACTACTTTCAACACCCAGACCAAAACACACCTAGGATCTAGCATCATTTATTCGATTTGTGTGTGTGTGTGTGTGTGTGTGTGTGTGTGTTAATGTTAATTTTAATGTTTTTCTAATTTTAATTTTTCTACCTCATTCATTTTCTCCCTTCAAATTGACAAAATGAAGGAATTCACCTCAAAAGAAAGAGCACAAAGAAACGACAGCCAGGGATTTAACCAACACAGATACAAGCAAGATGTCTGAACCAGAATTTAGAATCACAATAATAAGAATACTAGCTGGAGTCAAAAATAGATTAGAATCCTTTCTGCAGAGATAAAAGAAGTAAAAAATAGCCAGAATGAAATTAAAAATGCTATAACTCAGCTGCAATCACAGATGGATGCAGCGGTGGCAAGGATGGATGAGGCAGAACAGAGAATCAGTGACATAGAGGACAAACTTATGGAGAATAATGAAGCAGAAAAAAAGAGGGAGATTAAGGCAAAAGAGCCTGATTTAAGAATTAGAGAAATCAGTGACTCATTAAAAAGGAATATCAGAATCATAGGGGTCCCAGAAGAAGAAGAGAGAGAGAGAGGGGTAGAAGGGTTATGTGAGCAAATCATAGCAGAAATCTTTCCTAACCTGGGGAAAGACACAGACATCAAAATCCAGGAAGGACCGAGGACCCCCATTAGATTCAACAAAAACCGACCATCAACAAGGCATATCATAGTCAAATTCACAAAACACTCAGGCAAGGAGAGAATCATCAAAGCAGCAAGGGAAAAAAAGTCCCTAACATACAAGGGAAGACAGATCAGGTTTGCAGCAGACCTAACCACAGAAACTTGGCAGGCCAAAAAGGAGTGGCAGGATGTATTCAGTATACTGAATCAGAAAAATATGCAGCCAAGAATTCTTTATCCAGCAAGGTTGTCATTCAAAATAGAAGGAGAGATAAAAAGTTTCCCAAACAAACAAAAATTAAAGGAGTTTGTGACCACTAAACCAGCCCTGCAAGAAATTTGAAGGGGGACTCTCTGAGGGGAGAAAAGATATATATAAATCATATATAAATATGATTTATAAATATATATATATATCATATATCTTATATATCTTATATATATCTTATATATTTTATATATATAATCATATATATATCTTATAAAAGATATATATATCTTATAAAAGATATATATATCTTATATATATATCTTATAAAAGATATATATATTTATATATCTTATAAAAGATATATATATATTTATATATCTTATAAAAGATATATATATCTTTTATAAATATATATCTTATAAAAGACATATATATTTTTATATATATATATAAAGCAACAAAGATTAGAAAGGACCAGAGAACACCACCAGAAACTCCAACTCTACAAGCATCATAATGGCAATAAATTCATATCTTTCAGTACTCACTCTAAATGTCAATGGACTCAATGCTCCAATCAAAAGACACAGGGTAACAGAATTGATAAGAAAACAAGATCCATCTATATGCTGTTTACAAGAGACCCACTTGAGACCTAAAGTCACCTTCAGATTGAAAATAAGGGGATGGAGAACCATTTATCATGCTAATGGTCAACAAAAGAAAGCCGGAGTAGCCATAGTTATATCAGACAATCTAGACTTTAAAATAAAATAAAGACTGTATCAAGAGATGCAGAAGGGCATTATATCATAATCAAGGGGTCTATCCACCAAGAAGACCTAACAATTGTAAACATTTATGCGCCAAATGTGGAAGTACCCAAATATATAAATCAATTAATCACAAATATAAAGAAATTCATCGGTAGTAATACCATAATAGTAGGAGACTTCAACACCCCACTCACAGCAATGGACAGATCATCCAATCAAAAATTCAACAAGGAAACAATGGCTTTGAATGACACACTGGACCATATGGACTTAACAGATATATTCAGAGCATTTCATCCTAAAGCAGCAGAATATGCATTCTTCTCCAGTGCATATGGAACGTTCCCCAGAATAGACCATATACTGGGACACAAATCAGTCCTAAGTAAGTACAAAAAGATCGAGATCATACCATGCATATTTTCAGACCACAACACTATGAAACTCGAAATCAACCACGAGAAAAAATTTGGAAAGGTAACAAATACTTGGAGACTGAAGACCATCCTACTAAAGAATGAATGGGCTAACCAAGCAGTTAAAGAGGAAACTAAAACGTATATGGAAGTCAATGATAACACCACAACCCAAAACCTCTGGGACGCAGGAAAGGCGGTCATAAGAGGAAAGTATATAGCAATCCAGGCCTTCCTAAAGAAGGAAGAAAGATCTCAGATACACAACCTAACCTTACACCGTAAGGAGCTGGAAAAGAACAGCAAATAAAACCCAAAACCAGCAGAAGACAGGAAATAACAAAGATTAGATCAGAAATTAATGCTATCGAAACCAAAAACAAAACAAAACAAACAAACAAAAAACCAGTAGAACAGATCAATGAAACCAGAAGCTGGTTCTTTGAAAAAGTTAACAAAATTGATAAACCACTAGCCAGTTTGATCAAAAAGAAAAAGGAAACGACCCAAATAAATAAAATCAAGAATAAAAGAGGAGAGATCAGAACCAACACAGCAGAAATAAAAACAATAATAAGAGAATATTATGAGCAATTATATGCCAAAAAAAATGGGCGATCTGAAAGAAATGGACAAATTCCTAGGAACATATACACTACCAAAACTGAAACAGGAAGAAATAGAAAATTTGAACAGACCCATAACCAGTATCAAATTAGTAATCAAAAATCTGCCAAAAAACAAGAGTCCAGGGCCAGATGGCTTTCCAAGGGAATTCTACCAAACATTTAAGGAAGAGTTAACACCTATTCTCTTGAAGCTGTTCCAAAAAATAGAAATGGAAGGAAAACTTCCAAACTCTAAGAAGCCAGCATTACCTTGATTCCAAACCCAGACAGAGACCCCACTAAAAAGGAGAACTATAGACAAATTTCCCTGATGGACATGGATGCAAAAATCCTCAACAAGATATTAGCCAACCGGCTCCAACAATACATTAAAAAAATTATTCACCACAACTAAGTGGGATTTATACCTGGGATGCAGGGCTGGTTCAATATCTGCAAAACAATTAATGTGATTCATCACATCAGTAAAAGAAAGGACAAGAACCATGTGATCCAATAGATGCAGAGAAAGCATTTGACAAAATACAACATCCTTTCCTGATTAAAAAAACCCTCAAGAAAATAGGGATAGAAGGAGCATGCCTCGAGAGCATAAAAGCCATATATGAATGACCCAACAGTAATATTATCCTCAATCAATGAGGAAAAACTGAGAGCTTTCCCCCTAAGGTCAGGAACAAGACAGGGATGTCCACTCTTGCCACTGTTATTCAACATAGTATTGGAAGTCTTAGCCTCTGCAATCAGACAACACAAAGAAATAGAAGGCATCCAAAGCAGCCAGGAGGAGGTCAAACTTTCACTCTTCACAGATGACATGATACTCTACATGGAAAGCCCAAAAGATTCCACCAAAAAACTGCTAGAATTGATTCATGAATTCAGCAAAGTTGCAGGATATAAAATCAATGCACAGAAATCGGTTGCATCCCTATACACCAACAATGAAGCAACAGAAAGAGAAATCAAGGAATCAATCCCATACATTGCACAAAAAAACCCATAAAATACCTAGGAATAAATCTAACCAAAGAGGTGAAAAATCTATACACTGAAAACTATAGAAAGCTTATGAAAGAAATTGAAGAAGACACACACAAAAAAATGGGAAAAGATTCCATGCTCCTGGATAGGAAGACATTGTTAAAATGTCGATACTACCCAAAGCAATCTACATATTCAATGCAATCCCTATCAAAATAACACCAGCATTCTTCACAGAGCTAGAACAAATAATCCCAATATTTGTATGGAACCAGAAAAGACCCCGAATAGTCAAAGCAATCTTGAAAAAGAAAACCAAAGCAGGAGGCATCACAATCCCAGACTTCAAGCTATACTACAAGCTATACTACAAAGCTGTAATCATCAAGACAGTATGGTACTGGCACAAGAACAGACACTCAGATCAATGGAACAGAATAGAGAACCCAGAAATGTATGGACCCACAAACGTATGGCCAACTAATCTTTGACAAAGCAGGAAAGAATATCCAATGGAATGAAGACAGTTTCTTCAGCAAGTGGTGCTGGGAAAACTGGACAGCGACATGCAGAAGAATGAACCTGGACCACTTTCTTACACCATACACAAAAATAAACTCAAAATGGATGAAAGACCTCAATGTAAGACAGGAAACCATCCAAATCCTCAAGAAGAAAGCAGGCAAAAACCTCTTTGATCTTGGCCGCAGCAACTTCTTACTCAACACATCTCCAGAGGCAAGGGAAACAAAAGCAAAAATGAACTACTGGGACCTCATCAAAATAAAAACCTTCTTTCTGCACAGCGAAGGAAATAATCAGCAAAACTAAAAGACAACGGACAGAATGGGAGAAGATATTTGCAAATGACATATCAGATAAAGGGTTAGTATCCAAAATCTATAAAGAACTGATCAAAATCAACACCCAAAAAACAAATAATGCAGTAAAGAAATGGGCAAAAGACATGAATAGACACTTCTCCAAAGAAGATATCCAGATGGCCAACTGACACATGAAAAAATGCTCAACATCACTCATCATCAGGGAAATACAAATCAAAACCAACATGAGATACCACCACACACCTGTCAGAATGGCTAACGTTAACAACTCAGGCAACAACAGATGCTGGCGAGGATGCGGAGAAAGAGGATCTCTTTTGCATTGTTGGTGGCAATGCAAGCTGGTGCAGCCACTCTGGAAAACAGTATGCAGCTTCCTCAAAAAACTAAAAATAGAACTACCCTACGACCCAGCAATTGCACTACTAGGCATTTATCCACGGGATACACGTGTGCTGTTTCGAAGGGATACATGCACCCCCATGTTTATAGCAGCACTATCAACAATAGCCAAAGTATGGAAGGAGCCCAAATGTCCATCGATAGATGAAGGGATAAAGAAGATGTGGTGTATATATATACAATGGAGTATTACTCGGCAATCAAAAAGAATGAGATCTTGCCATTTGCAACTACGTGGATGGAACTGGAGGGTATTACACTAAGTGAAATTAGTCAGTCAGAGAAAGACAAAAATCATATGACTTCACTCATAGGAGGACTTTAAGAGACAAAACAGACAAACATAAGGGAAGGGAAACAAAAATCATATAAATAGAGGGAGGGGGACAAAACAGAAGAGACTCATAAATATGGAGAACAAACTGAGGGTGGCTGGAGGGGTTGTGGGAGGGGGGATGGGAATCTACTCCTGAAATCAGTGTTGCACTATATGCTAATTTGGGTGTAAATTTTAAAAAATAAAAAATAAAAATTAAAAAATTTCACATAATAGATATGTAAGGGAACAAAATAGAATTTTTTAAACTGTAAAATATGATAATATGAAAATTAAGAATAAGATTTTTTCTGGTCTATCTTCCTTTTTATCTTTTTAACAACATTACTGAGGTATAATTTACATAAAATAAAATCCATTTATTCAAAGTACATACTTTAGTGAACTGTACTTGTGCAACCACCACCACAATAGAAAAACAAAGCATTTCCATTACCCCCAAAACATTTTGATGAATGGCTCAATGGTAGATTACAAAAGCTGAGAGAGAATTTGTGAATGAAAATGTAGGAAGAAACTATGCAAAGAACAGTCAAGACAAGAAGATGGGAAATGAGGCAGAAAATCTAAGTGATAAGTTTTAAATGGTTTTATTTATGTCTGTTATCCTGACTAAAATCATTAAGTTGGGGAGAAGGCAGATTATAATTTACAGCAGTAACTGCATCATTCCCTACATCCAACTTCTTCTGCCTCAGGGTCACACAATGAGAACCAGAGGTTACACCTGCATGAGCCAAGAGTTTTTCACACCGCAGGAGAGAAACCCTGAAATTATGAATCTAGCAGTTTATATAGGTTGCACAATGTCTAGCTAGCACACTCTCTTCCTAAGAGAGAGTAGGGAGGGAGAGAACCATTTACTTTAGTCACAAGTTTACTATCTAGTTTACTAGATAGTTATCTAGTATCTAATTAACTATCTAGTTTACTATCATTTGGAATGTAAACAAATGCCTCCACGATTCCAGGTTTTATCCCCCTCTGAAATGTAAATGAATTAACTAAGAAGTAAAACAGTAAAAGATCTGTATGCTGAAAACTATAGAAAACTTATGAAGGAAATTGAAGAAAACACAAATAAATGAAAAACATTCCACGCTCATGGATTGGAAGAATAAATATTGTTAAAATGTCAATACTACCCAAAGCAATCTACACATTCAATGCAATCCCAATCAAAATTGCACTGGCATTCTTCTCAAAGCTAGAACAAACAATCCTAAAATTTGTATGGAACCACAAAAGACCCCAAATAGGCAAAGTAATATTGAAAAAAACCAAAGTGGGAGGCATCACAATCCCAGACGTTACCTCTACTACAAAGCTGTAATCATTAAGACAGTATGGTATTGGCACAAAAACAGACACATAGACCAATGGAATAGAATACAGAACCCAAAATTGGACTCACAAACATGGCCAACTAATCTTTGACAAAACAGGAAAGAGTATCCAATGGAAAAAAGACAGTCTCTTTAGCAAATGGTGCTGGGAGAACTGGAAAGCAACACGCAGAAGAATGAAACTATACCACTTTCTTACACCATCCACAAAAATAAACTCAACATGGATGAAAGACCTAAATATGAGACAGGAAACCATCAAAACCCTAGAGGAGAAAGCAGGCAACATTACCTCTTTGACCTCAGCCGCAGCAATTTCTTGCTTCAACACATCTCCAAAGAATTAAGAATTAAGGGAATTAGAAGCAAAAATGAACTATTGGGACCTCATCAAGATTAAAAGCTTCTGCACTGCAAAGGAAACAATCAACAAAACTAAAAGGCAACCAACGTAATGGGAAAATAGTTGCAAATGACATATCAGATAAAGGGCTAGTATCCAAAATCTATAAAGAACTTACCAAACTCCACACCCGAAAAACAAATAATACAGTAAAGAAATGGGCAGAAGACATGAATAGTACTTTTCCAAAGAAGACATCCAGATGGCCAACAGACACATGAAATGATGCTCAACATCACTCATCATCAGGGAAATACAAATCAAAACCACACTTGGGGTGCCTGGGTGGCTCAGTCGGTTGAGTGCTGACTTAGACTCAGGTCATGATCTCGCAGTCCGTGAGTTTGAGTCCTGAGTTAGGCTCTGTGCCAACAGTTCAGAGCCTGGAGCCTGCTTAGGATCCTGTGTCTCCCTCTCTCTGCCCCTCCCCCACTCGTGCTGTCCCTCTCTCTCAAAAATAAAATGAACATTAAAAAAAATTTTTTTAAACATACTGAGATAAGACCTCATACCAGTCAGAGTGGCTAAAATGAACAAATCAGGAAACTACAGAGTTGGCAAGGATGTGGAGAAATGGGATCCCTATTGCACTGTTGGTGGGAATGCAAAATGGTGCAGCCACTCTGGAAAACTGTGGAGGTTCCTCAAAAAATTAAAAATAGAACTACCCTATGACCCAACAATAGCATTGCTAGGAATTTATCGAAGGGATACAAGAGTGCTGATTCATAGGGGCACATGCACCCCAATGTTTATAACAGCACTTTCAACAATAGCCAAATTATGAAAAGAGCCCAAATATCCATCAACTGACAAATGGATAAAGAAGATGTGGGTTATATATACAATGGAATACAACTTGGCAATGAGAAATAATGAAATCATGCCATTTGCAGCAGCATGGATGGAACTGGAAGGTATTATGCTGAGTGAAATAAGTCAGTCAGAGAAGGACAGATATGTTTTCACTCATATTTGGATCTTGAGAAATTTATCAGGAAACCATTGGGGGAGGGAAGAGGGAAAAATAGTTACAGAGAGGGAATGAGGCAAACCATAAGAGATTATTGAATACAGAGAACAAACTGAGGGTGGATGGGCGGGCAGGAGAGAGGGGAAAACGGGTGATGGGCATTGAGGAGGGCACTCATTGGGATAAGCACCGGATGTTGTATGTAAGCAATGAACCACGGGAATCTACCCCAAAAACCAAGAGCACACTTTACACACTGTATGTTAGCCAATTTGACAATAAATTATATTTTAAAAAAACTAATAAGCAAAACAGGGAAGTCCCCACTCCAGAATATAAGTATTTGGCTTGGGGAGGTTGGGGGTTCAGAGAAGATAAGTTTTTTTTACCCTTTGAATGGGAACAGGTGGCTTCAGTTCTAACTGCCTTCCCCTCAGGTATCAATAACATTTGTCCAGAAAGTCCTCGCTATGCAGAGATATGGAAATATTCACTTCCTAACAGATATAGACATAGAGCATATTGTGAGGAGGTCTAACACATATGTTTTATTGGTGTCCCAGAAGAAAAGAGAATAGGAACAGAGGAACATGTGAAGAAATGGTGACTGAGAAGTATCCAGAACCAATAACAGATGTTGCTAGGGTCTGAATATGCCCCCCACCAAATTCATATGTTATAATCCTAACCCTCAAAAATGATATCAGGATATGAGGCCTTTGGGAAGTGCTGAGTCCAGGAAGATTAGAAGCCTCAGGAATGGGAGTAGTGCTTTTTGAAGAGGCTCCAGAAAGCTCCCTAGCCCCTTCCACGATGTAAGGACACAGCAAGAAGATGCCATCTCTCAACCACAAAGAGGGCCCTTACCCCATCACGCTGGGCCATGATCCTTGGACTTCCAGCCTCCATGTCTATGAGGGTAATGTCTGTTGCTTATAAGCTACTTAGTATGTGGTATTTGGTTATAGCAACCTAAATAGACTAAGACACATACTAAACCACATCTTTAAAAAGCCAAATAAACAATGAGAAAGAATGAAATCTGGCCATTTGTAGCAACGTGGATGGAACTGGAGAGTGTTATGCTAAGTGAAATAAGTCAGGCAGAGAAAGACAGATACCATATGTTTTCACTCATGTGTGGATTCTGAGAAACTTAACAGAAGACCAGGGTGGAGGGGAAGGGGAAAAAAAAAGTTACAGAGAGGGAAGGAGGCAAACCATCAGAGACTCTTAAATACTGAGAACAAACTGAGGGTTGATGGGGGGGTGGGAGGGAGGGAAAGTGGGTGATGGGCATTGAGGAGGGCACCTGTTGGGATGAGCACTGGGTGTTGTATGGAAACCAATTTGACAATAAATTATGTGTATATATATATATATATATATATATATATATATATACACACACATATATATATGTGTGTGTGTGTGTATATATATGTATATATATACATATATATACATATATATATAATGTATATACATACATATATATGTGTGTGTGTGTCTATAAATATATATATAAACACAAATATATATATATATAGCCAAATAAATCCCAGGGAGAGTGTTAAAAAGAAATCCACATCTTTTGAGTGTATCATTTATTCTGACGGCTGAATCCTCAAAAAAAAATAAAACAAAAATCAAGAAACAATGGAACCTAAGAGACAGTGGAATGACCATCTTCATATACGGAAAAATAACCCTCAACATAAAATACTTTACTCAAGAGAGAAAAAACCATTGACCATAAACATGAATTAAAGATACATTCAACAAATGAAACCTGAGAGCGTTCACCACCATATACACCAGTGTTCACTCTTTAATATGGAGCAACGAGTTTACTGAAATTAGGGTAAATCTAAATACCTATTGGGTAAATAAAAAGTGATGATTACATCTTCACACACCACCCCTTCCCACGGATTTGCCCTTTTCTAGTGTTCTTTCCTATTGATCTGGGCGTCATCTGATACCTTTTCCCTTTAGCCTGAAGAACTTATTTCTTGTAATGAAAGTCTACCAGAGTCAAGTGCTTTTAGCTGTTTTCTGAGGGCAAATGTCTTTTTTTTTCTTTCATTCTTTAAGTATGTATTTTGATTTTTTTTTTAATTTCAACATTTTAAAGAAGCTATTCCACTGTGTTCTGGAGTCTAGAGTTTTTGATGAGAAGTTAGTTGTCATTCTTATTTTTTTTTTTTTTCAACGTTTATTTATTTTTGGGACAGAGAGAGAGACAGAGCATGAACGGGGGAGGGGCAGAGAGAGAGGGAGACACAGAATCGGAAACAGGCTCCAGGCTCTGAGCCATCAGCCCAGAGCCCGACGCGGGGCTCGAACTCACGGACCGCGAGATCGTGACCTGGCTGAAGTCGGACGCTTAACCGACTGCGCCACCCAGGCGCCCCTAGTTGTCATTCTTATTATTGTATCATTAAACTATGTGCCACTTTTCTCTGGCTGTGCTTAATATATTCTCTTTAATTTTAATTTTCAGTATTTTGACTATGATGTGCCTTGATAAGGGTTTTTTTTTTTTTTTTTTGGTATCTATTCTAATTGGCTTTTCCTGAGCTTCTAACATCTGTGAATTGATATTTTTTTATTAATTTTTGAAAATTCTCAAGTCTAATCCCTTCAAATATTCCCTGTGCTGCATTTCCTTTCGTCTCTTTCATAGGACTCCAATATACATACATTATAGTGTTTGATATTATCCTACAATTCTCTGAGAGTCTGTTGTAACTTTTTAATTTTAATTTTTCTCTCCTTATGCATAAATGTGGATTAATTTTATTAACCTGTCTTCAAGTTCTGCTGTTAAATCCTTCAAATGAAATTTTCATATCAGTTCTAGAATTTCCATCTTATTCGTTTATGGAATTTCAGATTCTCTGCTGCAGTTTCCCCTATTTTTACTTATTTTTCCAATATTTTCCACTAAACACATTAATAGAGTTACCTTAAAACTTTTGTCTGCTGGGTCCAACATCTGGGTCATTTCTGGTTCTGTTTCTATTGGCCATTTTTTTGTCTTGGTTATGGGTCACATTTTCCTGCTTTTTTACATGTCTTCTATCTTTGACTATGTATTCATTTGGAAAGGATCGGTGGGCACGTGTGACTTGAAGGGGTCTCCATCCTTTCTTGTCTGTGCTGTTGCTATGTACTCAGTGGAGACTCAGGTAGAAAAAGCAACCTGTGAGTGCTCCTAGGAAAATCTCTCTCCACACTAATTCCCTGTCCTTCAGGGACAGACAAGAGCCATGCATTGGTGGGGCCTTATGGATGAGAATTTGCAGGTGGGTGCCGTTTGCATTTAGGTCTTTTGGAATCTTACTACATCATACCAGCTCATCCAAATTTCAGCCAGTTCAGCTAGTTTCTCATTGTATCTCCCAAATCCCCTATCTATGGTAGGGATTCCTCCTCCATCCACAATATTCCTATGTGAAAGCAGCCTCATGTATCACTCTCCTAAAAAAGGCTCTTTACGCTGAAATTAGGTCATTTTATTTTTATTTTTTGTATTATCTGTACTTTTTTTTTTAATATTTGAAATTTATTGTCAAATTGGTTTCCATACAACACCCAGTGCTCATCCCAAAAGATGCCCTCTTCAATACCCATCACCTACCCTCCCCTCCATCAACCCTCAGTTTGTAAATTAGGTCATTTTAAATTCATTGCATCTTCAGCTCTCTGGTAGGTTTTTAACCACTATGATTTTGTAGCTCATACAGCTTACTCACATTGTAACAGTGAGAGAAATGGTCTCTTACAACTTTCTAGAACTCACCTGGAAGTCCAGGTGAGCGGAAGTCCAAATGTTTTTCAAAAAGGCTTATTAATTGAAAATATGAGGGGCGCCTGGGTGGCGCAGTCGGTTAAGCGTCCGACTTCAGCCAGGTCACGATCTCGCGGTCCGTGAGTTCGAGCCCCGCGTCGGGCTCTGGGCTGATGGCTCAGAGCCTGGAGCCTGTTTCCGATTCTGTGTCTCCCTCTCTCTCTGCCCCTCCCCCGTTCATGCTCTGTCTCTCTCTGTCCCAAAAAAATGAATAAAAAACGTTGAAAAAAAAAAAAAAGAAAATATGAAAAGACAGGGTAAGAAGAAGCTTCTGACATCTGTAGACTATGAGATTACCCATCTCCTCTCCATACCTGGAACCAATTAACACTGACTGGATTCAGGGAAAACACTCCCAGGTCACATGTCAGGTCCGTATCTCTGCTGAGAAAGCCCAGGACAGCTAATGTATCCAAGGCCCAGTACAACAGAAACATCTGTCTTTAAAAGGCCACCTGTTTTAAAATGGAATTTGGGGGAAATGACATAAAAGAGAATTTACTCCAATTTTACCAAATAGAATTTCTGTTATCATTTAAAATCCTCTTTATCCTCATTTCAGTAGATTTCTTCCTCTTAATCCATGCTGGACTGGTACCAAATTCAGAAGCCAGTTTCTCTAACATACCTGCTGAGTCTGAAAAGATAGTTTATGCTTGCCAAAGAAACTGCAGTATAACTAGAATGTATGCATTTTCACACAAAGAAAAATAAACAAGGGGGGGCTGACAGGAGAGGATCTTTGTTGCGGCAATCATCTAAACTTGTACATTAAGAAAGCAGAAAGAAAAGAGTAGCTTAATCTGAAAACAGTAGAAGAGTAACATGAAGGCAACAATAAGAATAATGAGGGTTTGCCTGGTGGCTCAGTCGGTTAAGCTTCTGACTCTTGGTTTCAGCTCAGGTCATAATCTCACAGTTCCTGTGATAGAGCCCTGGGTCAGGCTCTGCACTGGCAGTGCAGAGCCTGCTTGAGATTCTCTCTCTCCCTCTCTCTCTCTTTGCCCCTCCCCTGCTCATGCTCGCTCTCTCTCTCTCTCTCTCTCTCTCTCTCAAAATAAATAAATAAACTTTAAAAAATAATGAAATAGAAAATGGACAAACAGTACAGAGAAACCAATTAAACCAAAGCTGTATCTTTTAAAAATGTAATGCATTTGATAAACCTCTACAGTTATCAAGAAAAAACACAAATTACCAATATCAGGAGTTAAAGAGGAAACATAACTACAGGTCCTACAAACACTAAAATGATAGACTAACAATATATGCAAATTTATTCTAGTACATTCATCAACATAATGAAACTACCTATTCCTTAAAAAAAGGAAAATTACAAAAACTGACATAAAAAGAGAAATCATTTAATACCATCTAATACCACCTCATTTTGGAATGGCTGAAACAACTCAGGCAACAACAGATGTTGGGAAGCATGCAGAGAAAGAGGATCTCTTTTGCACTGTTGGTGGGAATGCAAACTGGTGCAGTCACTCTGGAAAACAGTATGGAGGTTCCTCAAAAAGTTAAAAATAGAACTACCCTATGACCCAGCAATTGCACTACTAAGTATTTATCCAAGGGATACAGGTATGCTGTTTCAAAGGGGTACATGCACCCCAATGTTTATAGTAGCACTATTGACAATAGTCAAAGTATGGAAAGAGCCCAAATATACATTGACAATGAATGGGTAAAGAAGATGTGGTATATATATGTATATATACAATGGAATATTGCTCAGTGATCAAAAAAAAAAAAAAGAAATCTTGCCATTTGCAACAACATGGATGGAACTAGAGGGTATTATGCTAAGTGAAATAAGTCAGAGAAAGACAAATATCATATGACTTCACTCATATGTGGAATTTAAGATACAAAACAGATGAACATATGGGAAGGGAAGCAAAAATAATATAAAAACAGGGAGGGGGACAAAATATAAGAGACTCTTAAATACAGAGAACAAACTGAGGGTTGCTGGAGGGACTGCGGGTGGGGGGATGGGCTAAATGGGTAAGGGGCACTGAGGAGGATACTTGTTGGCATGAGCACTGGGTGTTATGCATAGGAGATGAATCACTGGAATCTACTCCTGAAATCATTATTGTACTATATGCTAACTATCTTGGATGTAAACGAAAAATTAATTAATTAATTAATTAATTAAAAATAGAAAAAATACATGTTTAATACAGAATTAAGTACAAAAGTAAGTTTGTTTAAAATGAGAAAATAAATCATACAAATTACAAATTTGTAAAGTCAAAAAGAGAGAGAAATCATTTAAATGATACTATATCTATGAAAGAAATTGAATTCATAACAACTTTTTAAAAACCCTTTTCACAGGGGTGCCTGGGTGGATCAGTTGGTTTAAGCGTCTAACTCTTGATATCGGCTCAGGTACTGATCTTATGGTTATGAGATCGGGCCCCACATTGGCCTCTTCACTGAGCATGGTGCTTGCTTGCTCTCTCTCTCTCTCTCTCTACTCCTCTATCCCTCTCTCTCTACTCCTCTCTCTCTCTCTCTCACACAAATAAATAAACATTTAAAAAAAAAAACCCTTTTCACAAAGAAGATGCCATACCAGATGGCTTCACTGCTGAAGTCTATCAAACATTTAAAGAGGAAATAATACCAGTCTTAACAAGAAAACTTCCAGAAAAGAGGTGAAAGGAACACTTCTCACATTATTTTATAATGCAACATTATCCTGATGAGAAAAACAAAGTTATTACAAGACAATTACAGACGGCTATCTCTCCTGAACACAAATCCTTAACAGAACATTAGTAAGTTGAATCCAGCAATATTAAAAAAGATGATACATGTGACTTAGTGGGGTTTATCCCAGGAATGCACAGTTGACTTAACATTCGAAACTTACTGTATTCCTCAACATTAACAGAATAAAAGAGGCAAATTATAATCATCATGAGAGACACAGAAAAAAAAAAATTAAAGAACTGGTTATGAGAAAAGACAACAACAACCAACCCTCTCAGCAAAACACTGAAAATAGACGAGGACTTCCTCAACCTAATAAAAAGAGTCTACAAAAAAACTTACAGCTTCTGCATCTGAACAGAAAAATAAACTGAGGGAAGAGAGAGTTGCCAAAAAAATAAACAGGACATTCCCCCAAAAAGGTAGGTCAAGTACCACAAGAGATCAAAAACTCCCATGATCACAAAGCCACTTAGGATACCACATGCTCCAGCGAGGAGACTAAGTGGCAGACAAAAATCCTTGTAAGGATCATGAGCCACTCATCTTAGAAGCAAGGAGCAACAAAGAATCGAGTGGCAACAATTTATATTCTTACTCCACTAGACATGCAGATAGAAAAAAGAGCAAATGATAAGAATGCTGGCCAGCCTAAACCCCTGCTAACTACGCCTTTTGACCTTCCTCTGACTTACCTAAGGAAGTGATGAACCTGCTTTGCACCAGACTCTAAAGAAGGTGATAGCAAAAGAAACCTATCTGTAAAAGAAGAGAAAAAATTCAGCAAAATGTCTAAGGAACTGAACAACACAGTAATGAAGGAAGCAAAAGGGCCTGGACACAGCAGCCGTCGGCCAGACGGGCTTAGCAGGAGCCAGAGTCAAGCTGTCCTGGGCAGCCCACGTGGAAGCCATAGTCCTAGAAGCCACGGCTGAAGGCACAGTGGCAGTGCCAGCCCAGCAGGACGTCAGGACAACAAGAACAACAAACACAAGAACATTTTTTAAAAATGAATAAGCACACGGACACTAAGGTAAAATTGAAAAAAAAAGTCAAACACACACACAAAACAGAAAAAGAAGTCAAAGAGCAAAGATAAAGAAAAGGAAAAGAGGAAAGATGACCAAAAAAAAAAAAAAGAAAGAAAAGAAAAGAAAAGAAAAAAAAGAAAGAAAGAAAGAAAGAAAGAAAGAAAGAAAGAAAGAGAAAGAAAGAAATCCTTCAGAGTATAAAAGGATGGGTTTTTTTTTAATCGACTTAAGTCATCATACTGAATTTAATGTTACATTGTTAAAGACAGATTCAAGCCTTATAAGTAATGGAACAAATGGAAAACCTGTCTACACTTAAAACACCACTGCTTGTTATTTGATTTTTATATCAGAGCTTTATTAATACAAACTTTTATACAGAACAGTGAGTTGTGGCCATGTGACATGGCAGGTTTTGCCAGGGATGGAGTTTATTACACAATTTTCACTTTTGAATTTTTTTTAATTCTCTAGCAAAAGTCAGTATCAGTTCTAAAATATCAACAAGAATGATACGCTGAATTCATTACAAACCCATTAGGCCGTTTTTAAAATCACAATAATAGTTTTCAGTGAACTTAAGGAAAAAAATACAAAACACAGAGCTACCATTACAGTTAATGATAAGATCAAGAAAAAGGCAAAATTGTCTATCTCATCATTCTATTCAGTATTGTACTAGAGAGCCACATGACAAAACAAAATAGAAAGAAATAAATTAGAAAGTTATGGATTAGAAGAAGTAAAACTATTTACAGAAGACATAATAATGTATGATTGTATGTAAAAAAATCCTAAGAAACATACTATGAAATTACTAAAATAAGAAAATTCACAAAAAAATTCTAAAATACAAAGTCAGGGTGTCTGGGTGGCTCGGTTGGTTGGGTGTATAACTTGGTTTCGGCTCAGGTCACGATCTCACAGTGCATGGGTTGAAGCCCCATGTCGAGCTCTGTGCTGACAATGCAGAGCCTGCTTGGGATTCTCTCCCTTTCTCTCTGCCCCTCCCCTCCCTCAAAATAGATAAATAAACCTTAAAAAAGTACAAAGTCAATATACGAATTGTATTCCTAAATATTGACAATAAGTTACCAGAAAACTAAAATTTAAAACATGCAATTTACACAGTAGCATCACAGACCATATAATAATTTGGAAAGAATTTAAAAAAATAGGACCACAAGACCTGTGCACAAAAAGACATTGCTAATGAAAGTAAAGAAGACTTAAATAAACAAAGGGATGTGCCATGTTTGGAGGTGAAAGCCTCAGTGTAGTGAAGACGTCAGTTCTCTCCAAATTTATCTCCAGATTCCACACAATCCCATTCAAATCCTAGAAGATTTTTTTGGTAGAAAATGACAAGATTATTCTAAAAGTTTACAAGAGAATGCCAAGAATCTAGAATAGCCAGAACAATTGTAAAAAGAATAACAAAGTAGAACATACACTACCTGATTTCAAGACTTCCTATAAAGCTACAGTCATCAGGATAATATGATAGATCACTGATTCCCATGAGCGTAGGCTCATTGCTGTACCTCATTTGCTGTAAAATGAGTTCCTTGGTCAGAAGTGATGCAAGGCGTAATACCATCATGGTGACTAAGATATACTGTCAGCACATGCATAATAGTTTTGGAAGAAGTACTGCAGACAAGAAAAGCAAATCCATATCCAGAGTATCTATGTCAGTGAGATCAAAATCCTATCCTTTGTATGTTGTGGTAGCTCACTGGTTTTCCCAAAGGGTAGTGCTACATGGGGGGCTCGGTGTCGGTCTCTGCTGCTGGAGATTAGGCTTTAGGAAGTGGACAGTCCATGATGTTGAGCTGATGCACCATCTCTGTCACTGCTGTCTTGGCCACTTTGATCTCTGAGGCCTTTGCACAAGAACAGAGATGCCTGGAAAAGAAGCTAACTGACCCAGAGAATGGATCATTTCATCTGATTATGAAAACCCTTCTCTGCTGCAACTACTCTTGAGTGACCATTGGGATGCAGATCTTCACATTCTGTGGCCATTTAGAGAGGTCCAGCCACACACCTCTTCCCCCAGAATGCCTTGTGACCAGTTTTTAATTGTGCCTTCCCAAGTCCCTGACCAGCCAGCGAAACCATTGTGGAGAGTACATGGGGGTTCATTAAACACTCTGCTTTCGCATGTGTTTAAAACTTTGAATAAAAAGCGTTAAAAAATTCTGATGAAAGCTATAGACAACCTCCCCTTATAAATGTACCTAAGAATGTAATAAAATGTCACCTGGCCTCACCAGCCTTCAAAATAAGCCTACAAAATTTCTATGTAGATCCAACTTACGACTGTAAGACCCACCCACCCATCCCTGCAGCCTAGGAGCACGTTCTCACCCTCACCAAAATGCCATTATTCCACCAAGTCCTCAAAAGGGTTCCACGTATTAGACCACAAGTAACGCTGAAGCTGACAGCCATCCCTAAGGCCTCCATGCTTTGGCTCTCCTCTTCCAGTTCCCACCTGTCTACATCTACTGCCTGAGAAGCCACTTAAAGAGGCTTCATCATTGCTGCCATTGACAGAAAGAAAGACAAAGAAACATGTAGGACTCATTCCGAGGTAAAGGAGACTAAAATACGTGACAGCTAATATGACATGTGATCCTGAGTTGAGTCTTAGATGGGGGGGTTGGGGGGGAAGGCTATTGAGTCATTACTGAGAACTGAAATTACAAGACGGACTGTGGATCAGATGATGGTACATTCACGTTAAATTGGCAGATTGTGATCATTGCACCGTGGTTACGTACGAGAATATCCTCACACTTAGGAAATACAGTATTTCCTATTTGAAGTATCTGAGGGTACAAAAGCAAAGCATATACATTGAAAACTTTCCCGCCTTAACCCAGCCTTTCAGCCACATGATTTCCCTCCCAAATGGTAACAAATGTTATCTCGCTTCTGGGTGTGTCCTCCCAGAGGTATTTCATGCTTTTGTAAGCCCACACATTTTCACGTCTCCTTTATACCGAAAGTGGGAGCATTCTCTACATTGGGCTCTGCATTTGGCTGTCTTAACAACATGTCGTGGTGATCACTGCATAACAGGACATGAAGTGCCTCCTCATTATTCTTTACAACTGTGTAATATCCCATGGAGAGATGTGTCATGACTTATTTAAGTAGTTTCTGTTTTACACGTATTTGGCTTATTTCCAATCTTTTGCTGTACTTTTAAAGACGAGCAGAATAGCAGCCTTCAAGGGACTCAGGATGATTTGGGAACAAAAGCATATAATAAAAATATGATGTTAATACATCAATAATTTTGTCAGGAGTTATATGTTAAATGACGACTAATGAATGCAAAATTGTAGGTTATAGACTTGCAAATGAATGATTGATGGTTACAAAAAAAACAAGGATGTGTATGGGAAGGTCAATGTTAGCAGCCCTGTGTCTTACCCATTAAATGGCTGTGAAAAAGCATTTTAACACAATGGGATTATTTTTTCAGAACTGTGTGAGACGTTGAACCCAATAAATAACAATCAAGAGTAGAAGGTAGAGTCACTAGTGGTGTTATTATTGAGACATTAATGAAAGTATTGATAGAAAGAGTAGAACTTTGGGTTCATAAATAAAAGACCCAAAAAATGCAATGTCTTAAGAGTTAAAACAGCAAATAAAGTTGCCTTTCACTTCACTGCCAAATAAGGCTATACTGGAAGGAGAGAGAGTTAACTACGAGCCGAGAGTCAGGTGCAGGGTATGAGCGTATGTATCCATAAGTACATATACACTGAGTGTATGTTTTGGGGTTGTAGGATTGTTTCGTTGTTGTTAATAAATTCTATGTCCACCTTTATCTTCAACACTTTTCCTTGAGTTCTTGAATTGCAAAAGATAGTAACACAATTGAATCTAGCCTTAGGCCTTATACCCAGAGCCCGAGCACACATAGGCAACTAATCCTGACCTAAATGCCTCTCTTCTTCCAGGAATCCAAGTCCAGTACCCATCCTTTTCCAACACACTTACCACTTTCTGTTCCATTATGATGACCTTTCATGGCTTTTCACTCCTCCAAATGGATGGGTAACACTTTAAGGGTAGGATCCATATATTTTTTTTTACTGTTTATTTATTTTTGAGAGAGAGAGACAGAGCACGAGTGGGGGAGGGACAGAGAGAGGGGGGAGACACAGAATCCGAAGCAGGCTCCAGGCTCTGAGCTGTCAGCACAGAGCCCGATGCGGGGCTCAAATCCACGAACTGCGAGATCATGACCTGAGCCGAAGTCAGACGCTTAACCGACTGAGCCACCCAGCGCCGCTAGGATCCATATTTTAATCTTTTAGTCTCCAGAGCCTACTGGAGCTGGCATGGCTCCAGCTCCCACCTTCCAGAGACAGTTCAGCAGAGGCTCGATCCCCAGTGTCTACCGCCTGGCGTCGCAGTGATGGTGAGGCAGACCTTGCCACCTGTGTCAGCAGTACTAGCACTGGTGTCCCGACGAAGCAGTCTGAGCACATGATTCAGGGCATTGGGCCTGAGTTTGGAGCCACCAAGCCTAGTTTTCTGGCTTTATGGGTCAGAATAGCCTAGGCCATTCCAGCAAACAAACCCAATATCTCATCAGCTAACTGCAGCAAGCTTTACTTCCCAGTCACATGCAGGCCCATGCAGGCTGGACAGCTGGCCTGAGCAGGACAGCTCCAGGTGGGGACGCAAGACCGGGCTGCTTCACTGGTGTGGCTCTAACCATCTCCGATTCCTCCTCTTTCACAGGAGAGTAAAAGCCAAGGATCGGGCACAAAATTTTAGAGCCAGGCCTGGAAATGCCAGATACCATTTCCTGCCATGTTCCACTGGCCTGACTAAAAGGTGAGCTGAGAAACTTCGCCTTCCTGTAGGCGGAGAACAAGAAATGAGATCCACCTTCTCCGAGATTTCGTGAGCCATCTTTGACCGCTTCAGAAATCCATCTTCAGATTACCCCAGCCAGGGACAGTTCCTGTGTCTGCACTGAAACTCCTGACCAATGTCCCAACTGGAGACACAAGAGAACGCAGAGGTCAAAGAGCGCACACCTGAGCTCAAACTCTGGGCTCCTGCCCCACCAAACCGTGTGCAAAAGGTTTGGCAAGCAACTAGGTCTCCTCCTCTTTGAATTCCAGACCCTAGAGTATCTGCCTTATGAAGCTGCTGTAAGTTAATGAGGGGCGGTGGTGCGTACATAATGTTACCAAGTATTCATCTTCCCCAAAGTATCCAACCTTCAATCACTTACCAGGACCAGGTACTCATGAAGACTTGAATGAATGACAAAACTACTGATTGTAGAGCACTGGGCCAAGGAAGGGGCCTTAAAGGAAAATGAGTTTCTCTAGACAGGAGGGCTGTGTTATCCTTGAATTAATGAGAGCTGAGCCCCACAGAAAGGGCTCTCCAAGAACCTGGGTGTCCCTGTCACGTGCTCCAGGGAGTCTCGTAGCCTGAACCCAGCCAAATTTCTCCTTTAAAGTGACAACTTTGGGCATGTGTCTGTGCCAGGCATCCAGCTCTAGAGTGTGGGTGGAGTGGGCAATCCTGTGCGAGCCATGCCTGTGCGGAGAGAGCAACTGCCACTGGCCAGCACATACCAGGCAGGGTCTAGGCTTGGGCGTAGGGAGGCCAGAGGGAGGATGGCCACTCTGACATCCCAGGTCAGGCCCAAGATCTTCCTCTAAAGTGTAACATTCCTGGACTCACTGAGAGGACAGGCAGGGGGTATTGGTTCCACAGTAGCCACGGACGGGCCCGCACTTACTCCTGTGTTTCCCGATGATGCTTGCTGAGGCTATGAAAATCCGAGCCCTGGTTTCTCCACCAACACTTCCTCTACTAACACAGAGACAGCACTACAAAAGAGGCACTTTCCTGTGCCAGAGTCCAACAGGCCTGGGCCCCCGAGCTCACTGTGCTTCCACAGAGGAGGACACAGCAATGGTGGGGAATAGTCTCTCCTCAGGACAGGTGTTAGACTTCCAGAGGGATAAGTCCTCCCCCTGCAACGTGGCCTTTCCAGCCAAAAACAGCTCCAGGAAATGAGTACGTTTTCAGGCAGAGTCCTCTTTCTCTGCAGAAAGATTTTCCAGATGTGAAAGGATGGAGGTGCACATCTTCTGAAAGGGTAATAGCCCAAGTTCTCCCTAAAATAACGGCAGCATGCAGAAGAACAGTGCACACAGTCAGGGGAAGAAGTGGGGGTGTGGACACGGGACTAGACAACACAGCCGGGGAAACGCACATGGACCCTCTCAGCATCAGGCATCCTTTCAACCAGCTGGGCCAAGGGTGTAGTGACCATGCACTACAAATATCAGGATACTGAAGCTGCAACAGGCCAGCCCTGGGGGTCTGAATCTGATTTCATCATTTACAAGTCCCAGAGCCTTCGTCCATGTTGCCTTGGTCCATGATAATTGTCTGAGCCTCAGTTTGTCAACTAGAGATAAAATTCCTTGCCCAGAAGCCCATGCAAACTCTTGATAACCCCAAAAGAGTTGCTTTAAAACAAAGCACAGTTATCATTGTAGTTGTTACGCTAAATGTTAGCTCTCCAGAACCCTACAATCCAGTTGCAGAAACAAATCAAAATACATGAAGCAGTGAAAGTAGCAAACCATGATGGTCTGCATTTAGCACAAAATGGTGTTATCAAAATTACAAGCAGTAAGTTTTCAGAAAAAGAGACAGGGGTAGAATGAATGGGACAGAACAAATTTCATGGAGGTGGTAATAAGAACTGAAGTGAGTCCTGGAAAAGGAGAAGGTTGTGGACAAACTTGCAGAAGAGGGAAAGCTTTAATTGTGTGGGTGTGTGTTGAAGTACAAACGCTCAGCTAGGACATGCACCATGCAAGCCTAGAGACACACAGTCAAGACTATGGAAGGTGGGAAATAGGTCTAAAGCAGGGCTTGGCAAGCTATAGTCCTACAAGCCATTTTGTGTGTGTGTGTGTGTGTGTGTGTGTGTGTGTGCGCGCGCGCGCGTGCATGCACAAAAACTGACAATACCGAATGCTGGTGAGGATGTGAAGCAACAGGAATGCTCATTCTTGCTGGAAGGAATGCCAAATGGTATAGCCACTTTGGAAGACAGTTTGGTGGTTTCCAACAAAATGAAACATACTCATACTATATGATCCAGCAATGACACTCCTACCAAAGGAGTTGAAAACTTATGTTCACACAAAACCCTGCACACAGATGTTTACAGCAGCTTTATTCATAATTGCCAAAGCTTGGAAGCAACCAAGATGTCTTTCAGTAGATGAATGGATAAATAAACTGTGGTACATCTAGCAAAGGGATATTATTTAGTGCTAAAGAGAAATGAGCTATTCAACTATGAACAGACATGGAGGAAAACTTAAATGAATATTACTAACTTAAAGAAGCCAGTCTGAAAGGTTACATGTTCTATGATTCCAACTGTATGACCTTACGGGAGAGGCAAAACTATGGAGACAGTAAAAAGATCAGTGGTTTCCGGGGGTTAGTGGGGAGGGAATAATGAATAGGTGAAGCACAGAAGCTTTTGAGGGTGGAGCAACTCGTCTGTGTGGTAACATAATGGTGCATACAGGTCATTATACGTTTGTCCAAACCCATAGAATGTAAGACACCGAGAGTGAGCCCTAATGTAAACTGTGGACTTTGGGTGATTATGATTTACCATTGTAGGTTCATCAATCGTCTCAAATGTACCGTTCTGGTGGGGTATGCTGATAATGGGGGAGGCTATGCACATGTGGATACACAGATGATCTACGGAAAATCTCTGTACTTTCTGCTCCATTTTGCTGTGAACCTAAAACACTCTAAAACATAGTCTCCTTTTAAAATGTTACAAAGAAGAAGAAAAAAGAGAACAAATGATAGAGACCTTATACATTCCACAAAGCCTAAAGTATTTAGTATCTGGCCCTATGCAAAGTTTGCTGGTCTCTGGTCCAAAGGATAAACATCTAGGCTGAATTACAACGAATATACAATGAAAAACATAACTGAGATTGTGTTCTGCAGCTAAAGCAGTGCTAATGTCGCAGGATTTTTTTTACCACAATACCCAGGATTCGTTGTCTTGCCACTTCGAAGAATGAAGAAGTGGACACAAAATGAGCAGCAGGCAAAAGCTTATTAGAGTATAAGATTAGGAAGGAAGGATAGTAGGAGAGCTCTCTTTACAGAGAGGGGACATTCAAAAGTGAACGCCTGCCGACAATAGGCAAGGCCTTTGTTTGATAAGGTTCTGGTCACCCTAACCCTTCCCTTCCCCCTTGTTCCTTCTCAGGTTTTATCTGTATTGGCTGGATAACTCTAGGTGCTGGGTTGTCCATTCCTGATTGGCTCGTTTCTATTGTATGAGGGGTGGTCTATGACCATACCAGCTCCTCATGGGTCATAGGTTTTACAGCCTACTTATTTTTAGTCAGGTCTTTTGTCAAATTCCTGAAGGAAACCTGAGGGGGAGTCACCTGAGGGGGTTTGCTGTGGTCAGACACTCCCAACATCGTTCCATAATATATCTTTCCCCACCCAGGGACATCAGGTCCTAATCCTTTCCTTCTCTGCCTATTTTATCCTATTTTTTTCCTATCATACTAATAGGGAAAAAGAGGGAAAGCTTCAAATCAATACAATAGTCTGATGTCCCACAATAGGAAACTAGGAAAAGAATGTTTTTCACCTCAATGCCCACGATTTGTTGTCTTGAAGCTTTGAAGAGTGAAGAGAAGGACACAAAATAAAACGAGCAGCAGGCAAAAGTTTATTAGAGTATAAGATCAGAACGTAAGAATAGTATGAAAGCTCTCTTTACAGAGAGGGCGCATTCAAAAGTGAATGCCCGCAAAAATAGGCAAGGGGCTTTTGTTTTATAGGGTTTGGGTAGGTCCCTTCCCTTCTCCCTTGGTTCTTCTCAGGTTCTACCCTTACTGGCTAGGTAATTCTAAATGCCTAGTCGTTCCTTTTTGATTGGCTCATTTCCATTGTATGAGGGGTGGTCTATGGCCATTCCTTGTGGGTCCTACCTTTTATGGTCTGCTACATATTTTTTAATCAGGTCTTTGGTCAAATTCCCGAGGGAAACCTGAGGGGGAGTTAGGTGCTGTCACATTCTTAAGAAGAACTTTACGTCTGAAGGAGTTTGCTCCAAGTCTGACATTCCCAGAAGAAATGTTTTAAAATATGTGTTTTTCCCCACCCAGGGACCTTCAAGCCTTAGCCTCTCCCTTTCTGCTTACTGAGTCCTATTTTGCCCTATCATAGTAATAGCAGAAATAAATGAAATTTCTATTATACATATTTAAGATACATATCTATGAAAAAAATGTTAGATAAATCCAGCAACATTATAATTTCCAAAAAAGTATCTATGAAAAGGATCTATGAAAAATTTTTAGAATAAATCCAGTAAAATTGTAGGATACAAAATTAATATAGAAAATCAGCTGCATTTCTATACACTAAGAATGCACTACTGGAAAAAAGAAACCAAGTGAATATGCTCATTTATAACAGCATAAAAAATAATTAGGAACAAATTTAAACAAGAAGGTAAAAGACATATACTGTAAGACCTAAGAAAACTAGAAGACATTGATGAAAGAAATCAAGTAAGACACAGATAAATGGAAAGATATCCTACATTCATGGATTGGCAGAGTTAATATTGTTAAAATATACATACTAACCAAAGTAATCTACAGATTCAATGCAACCCCTATCAAAATTCCACAGGCATTTTTCACAAAAATAGAAAAAATAATTCTCAAATGTGTGTGGAACCACAAGAGACCCCAAATAGCCAAAGCAATTTTGAGAAAGAAAGCAAAGCCAGAGGCATCACACTTCCTGACTTCAAACTATATTACAAAGCTATAGTAATCAAAACAGTATAGCACACATAGACCAGTGAAACAGAATAGAGAACCCAGATACAAACCCAACTGTATATGTGGTTAACTAATCTTTGAAAAGTACACCAAAAATGCACAATGAGAGAATAATCTCTTCAACAAATGGCATTGGAAAAACTGGCTATCCACATGCAAAAGAATTAAACCAAATCCCTGTCTTACACCTTACACAAAAATTAACTTGAAATGGATTAAAGACTTAAACATACAGCCTGAAGCTGTAAAACTCCTAGAACATAAGGAAAAACTCCCTGGCATTGCCTTGGCAATGATTTTTTGGATATGAAGTCAAAAGCAAAGATAACAAAAGCAAAGATAAGCAAGTGGGACTACATCTAACTAAAAAGTTTCCACAGGGCTCCTGGGTGGCTCAGTCAGTTAAGTGTCCAATTTCAGCTCAGGTCATGATCTCATGGCTCATGAGTTCAAGCCCTGGGTCAGGCTCTGTGCTGACAGCTCAGAGCCTGGAGCCTGCTTCAGATTCTGTATCTCCCTCTCTCTCTGCCCCTCCCCTGCTTGCTGCTTGCTCTGTCTCTCTCTCTCTCTCAAAAATAAACAAACATTAAAAAGCTTCCACACAGCAAAGAAAATAATCAACAAAATCAAAAGGCAACTATGGATGAGAGAATTTGCAGACTACATATCTGAGAAGAGTTAGTATCCAAAATATATAAAGAATTCAATAGCAAAAAAGCTCAAATAATCTAATTTTAAAATGGGCAAAGGCCCTGAATAGACATTTTTCCAAAGAAGATACACAAATGGCCAGCAGACACAAAAAAAGGTGCTCAACATCACTAATCACAGAAATGCAAATCAAAACCACCAATGAGATATCACCTCAGGTCCATTAGGATGGCATTTACCTTGGGTACTGCTGGTAGGAATTTAAATTTGTACCGCCATGACAAAAATAGTATGAAGATTCCAAAAAACCGAAACTACCATATGGTTCAGCAATTCCACTTCTAGGTATGTACCTGAAGGAAACAAACTCAGTATCTTAAGGAGATATATGCACTCCCATGTCCATTGCAATATTACTCACAATAGCCAAGATGTGGAAATTCTCTCACTGTCCATCAAGGGCTGAACCAAAAAAAAGAGATGTGAGATTTTATATGATGGACTATTATTTACCCATGAGAAAGAAGGAAATTTTACCATTTGCAACAAGATGAATGAATCTAGAGGACTTCATGGGCCAGACAGAGAAAGAAAAATACTGTACGAACTCAAACATGTGGAATCTTAAAAATACAAAAATAGAAGTCAAACCCTTAGAAACAGGTTGTAAAATGGTGGTTACTAGGGGCTGAAAAGTGGGGGAGATGGGGAAATATTGGGTCAAAGTTACAAGACTTCAGTTATAAGATGCATAAGCTCGGAGGATCTAATACACAGCATTGTGACTATAGTTAATATACTGTGTTATGTACTTGAAATTTGCTAGGAGAGAAGATCTTAGGTGTTCTTACCACACACACACACACACACACACACACACACACACACACACAAAAGGTAACTGTGAGGTGATGGATGTGTTAACTTGATGTCTCAATCACTTCACAAAGCTTACATTTGTCATATCATCACATTGCATACTTTAAATATATACAATTTTAGTTGTCAATTATACTCAAAAAGCTAAAAAATAAAAGAATACCTAAAAAAGAAAAACTATGAAAGATTGATTGTTTTTCCCTAAGTTCAGGCACAGGACAAAAATGTCTGCTTTCACCACTGACAGTCAACATAATGCTAAAGTTCTAGCCAGTGTAATAGCATAAAGAAAAGGAAATAAAAGACAAAGATTGTTTAAATTTTCTTTAAGTTTATTTATTTATTTTGAGAGAGTGTGTGTGTGAGTGGGGGGAGGGGTCAGAGAGGAGCAGAGAGAATCCCAAGCAGGCTCTGTGCCACCAACACAGAACCTGATGTGGGACTCAAACTCACTAACTGCAAGATCATGACCTGAGCCAAAACCACGAGTTGGGTGCTTAACCAACTGAGCCACCCAGGCACCCCAAAAGATTTTTTTAAGAGAAATTTGTCATATTTGCAGATGACATAATAAACCTTAAAGAAAACCCCAAGGAATACACCAAAACAAAACAAAACAAAAAATAATACCCAACTCTGAGAACTGATATTAAGGTTATAAGATAAAAGTTCCATATATATGAAAATTAATTGCATTACTATATAACCGTGGGAAGTGAAATAAAAATATAGTACCATTTGTAGTTGGGGAAAGTTTCACTTAGGTGTAAATATAACAAAATGTGTACAGGACTGAATGCAAAACATGACAAAATGCTGATGAAAAAAATTAAGGAAGTTCGGACTAAATGCAGAGATATTCCTGGATTAGTACACTCAACATAATGTCAGTACATATATATGTTTACTGCAATTCCTATCAAAATCCCAGAAAGATTTTTTTTCAGATATAGGCAAGATTATTCTAAAATTTATATGGAAAGACAAAAGAAAATTGGAATTGCTAAAACAGTTTAGAAAATGAGAAAAAAGTAGAAGAAATCACTACTCAATTCCAAGACTTACTACATAGCTATGGTAATAAAGACTATGTGATATTGGGAATGAAAGACACAATAGATCAGTGCAACAGAACAGAGGACCCAGAAATAGCCCCATATAAGTACAGCCAATTGAATTTTTTTTAAGTAAAAAAGGAATCCAATGCAGGAATGATGGTCTTTTCAACAAACTGTAGAACAACTTGACACCCAGAGGCAAAAACAAAGAAAAAAAAAAGAAAGAAAGAAAAAAACAAAAACAAAAAAACAACCTTTGACCTGAACATCAAACCTTATATAAAAATTAACTCCAATTGGGTCATAGATTTAAATGTAAAACTGTAAAACTTCTAAAGACTTCTATAAGAAGTTTTTATTTATTTTTGAGGGAGAGAGAGACAGAGAATGAGTTGGGGAGGGGCAGAGAGAGAGGGAGACACAGAATCCGAAGCAAGCTCCAGGCTCTGAGCTATCATCACAGAGCCCAATGTGGGGCCTGATTTTGTGAACCAGGAGATCATGACCTGAGCTGAAGTCAGATGCTTAACTGACTGAGCCACCCAGGTACCCCTCAACCATCAGTATCTTAACTGCCTTCCAGAACAAAGCCAACACTCTTAAATCCAATACAACAAAATATAGCACAACAAATGTAAGATGAAAAATATCCTGCCCAATAAAAAATTACTGGGTATAAAAAGGAAAGGAAGTGCTACCCATACTGGGGTGGGGGGTGGGGGGGAGGAAGCTAGTGAGGAAAAAAAAAATCCAAATCACATATATGATGGGAGCATATCAAAGTGATAAGAGCCAACTTGAAGAAGAACCCAGTGACTAGTTCAGGATCAATTTAAACAATATAATGATAGCGATGGATTACAACATATAGAATAAAATAAATATCCATGATTCCACACTAGCATAAATGAATAAATAGAAGAGAAAGATTGGCTCTTCCTGTCTTCAAAATTCCAATATGTAAATGTAGAAGAAATTACGGAAATTAAAAAAATCACCACTTGGGAAATATCACAGTAATAATTATTGCTGGCAAGAATTTTTAGTGAATGTTAAAATCAGTGGGTGAATGCTAAAAGTTAACACTATGAGTAGTAAGACATATTGATATCTTGTACCTCTGTGACAAAATACAGGCAGAGGGCACAACATGACTTCTGTGGTGTTGTTGCCAAGCTACATAACTTCAACCCTAATCATGAGAAAATATCAGACAAAGCCTGATAAGTGTCAAAGTCATGAGCTCTCTCAAATTGGAAGAGACTAAGGAAACATGATAGGGGAATGCAAAGTGGGATCCCGGATTGGATCGTGGACCAAAAACATAACTTTAGAGGGGTAATTGGCAAAATTTGAATAAGGTCTGTAGATTCATAAATAATACTGAATCAATGTTAATTTCCTGGTTTAGATCATTGTGCTGTGGTTATGTGAGATGTTACAAAAGTCTCAGAGCCATCATCACACAGAATGGTGAAAGATCAGATGATTTCTCCTTTAAGATCAGCAGAATGTCCTTACCAGTTTTATTCAACATTTTATTGAATACCCTATTCATTACAATAAGATAAGAAAAATAAAAAGATATACAGATTAGAGAGGAAGAATTGTCTTTATTCATCATTAGCATGCTCGTACACACAGAAAATCCCTAAGAATGTATCACAAATCTACTGGAATTAATGAGTTTCGCAGGGTTGCAAGATACAAGATCAACATACAAAATATATTGTATTTCCATATATTACATATCAGCAACAAACAACTGGAAAATGACACAAGCGTGTGGCAGAAAAATGAAATATTTAGGAATACATTAAAATATAGGCAATATCTAAACACTAAAAACCTACAAAACATTCCTAAAAAAGACTTGAAGAGATATACCATATTTATGGACTAAAAGTCTAAACACTAGTGGTGCCTGGTTGGTTCAGGCGGTTAAACATCTGACTCTTGATTTTGGCTCAGGTCATGATTTCATGGTTTGTGGGATCGAGCCCCATGTTGAGCTCTGCACTGACAGTGCAGAACTTGCTTGGGATTCGCTCTCTCCCTCACTCTCTGCATCTCCCTTGTACACACGCATGCTCTCTCTCTCAAAACAAGTAAACATCTTTTTTTTAATGTTTATTTTTGAGAGAGAGATTGAAGAGAGAGAGTGCAAGCGGGGAAGGGGGAGAGAGAGAGGGAGACCCAGAATCTGGAGCAGGTTCCAGGCTCCAAGCTGCCAGCACAGAGCCCAATGCAGGGCTGGAACTCACAAACTGTAAGATCATGTCCTAAGCTGAAGTCAGACACTTAACCTACTGACCCACCCAGGCAGCCCAATAAACATTTTTTTTAAAATACTAAGTACTATTAAGATGTCAATTTTCCCCAAACTGATCTACAGATCCAATGTGATACCTATCATTATCCCAGCAGCCCGTTTGTAGAAACTGAGAAGCTGACTCAAATTTATATGGAAATGCAAAGGACCTATAATAGGTCCTGAATTTGTTTTAACATAAAGCTAAAGTAATCAGCAGAATGGGGTATTGGCTTAAAGTTAGCCACGCAGATTGATGGAATATTAAGTCCAGAAACGGACTCCTTTATATATGGTCAGCTGACTTTCAACAAAGATGCCAAGATAATTCAATGGAAGAAAGAGGAGTCTTTTCAATAAATGATGCTGTAACAACTAGATACCCTTATCTAGTCGGGTTAAAAAAAAAAAAAAAAAAAGAATCTCAACTGTTACCTCACACCACATCCAAAAATTAACTTTGGCTAGATTACAGAATGTTTATAACAACTTTCCTCATAATAGCCAAAATTTGGTAACAAAACAAGTAAACAGATAAATTCTTGTGTATCCAAACAATGGACTATTACTCAGCAAGAGAAAGGAACTAGTGGTAAATGCAACAACACAAGTGAAACTCAAGACCATCATGCTGAGCAAAAGAAGTCAGACACAAAAGAGAACATACCATATAATTCTATTTATACGAAGCTCTAGAAAAGGTTAAAGCTCACTGACTGTATCAGAGAGCAGGTCAGTACAGCTGGGGCTGCTTGGTGGGCATTAACTGCAAAGGGACATGAGGAAAATGTCCTTTATCTGGACTGTGATGATTACAAAAACATAAACCTCTGTCAAAGCTCTTTGAACTACAGATTTTATTTTTTATTTTTTTTTTAAAGAGAGACAGGGAGACAGAGCACAAGCAGGGTTGGAATGGGGCGGGGGGGTGGGGGAGACACACAATCTGAAGCAGGCTCCGGGCTCTAAGCTGTCAGCACAGAGCCCGACACAGGGCTTGAACTCATGAACTGTGAGATTATGACCTGATCCCAAGTTAGACGCTTAACCTACTGAGCCACTCAGGCATCCCATGAACTACAGGTTTTAAATGAGCAGATTTTATTGTATGTGAATTATACCTCAATAAAGTTGATTTTTTTAAATTATATTTTGAAGGTTTTTATTTCTTCATTTATTTTGAGAGAGAGAGTGCACAAGTGGGTAGAGGCAGAAAGAAAAGGGGAGAGAGAGAGAATCTGAAGCAGGCTTCACGCCGTTAGCATGGAGACCCACAGGGGGCTCTAACTCACAAACTGTAAGATCATGACCCGGGCCGAAATCAAGAGTCAGGTGCTCAACCGACTGAGCCACCCAGATGCCCCAATAAAGTTGATCGTTAAAAATTAACTGTATATATTACAATCCCCATATCTGTGGTCCTCAAAATGTCAGTAGATTTTTCTTCTGGATCAGAATCATGCCATGTTTGATAATCTGCTAAAAGCCCTGAGCTGCCCCCCTCCCAGCATTTCCAGTTGAGGGCTGGAGTTGCCACTGGAGCTTATCATGGCAGAGAGTGTGATATCCTCTCTTCCGAGATAGGATGTCTGGGCTTTAATCCCAACTTAAGCCCCAATTTAAGCAACGGATCAAGCCATGCCCCTGGTCTCAGAAATGCAGTTAAATATTTGCTGCCCTGTCAACTTTTCCAGCTGGTGAGGACCAACGGAAAGTTCCTTTATGAGTAACTGTCATCAGCGTTGACAGTTGGTAGGCTTAGCCCAGCCCATGTTGCCAGGACAACCAGGCCATGTCCCAGAAGCCCTCAGGTGTGCTGCTCCCCCCCCCCCCCGCCCTCCGCTGAGGCAGGACAAGGCTTGAGGAGAAAGTGAAGGGGAGCAGTCCCTTCAAGGGTTTAGGGAGCCGAGCTCTAACACACAGTCCCATAAATGCAGGAGCCTCCTGAAGCTGTCTTTCAGAAGTTGGGTCACAAGGAGGCCTCAGAGCTGTTGCCAGGCCTGGGAAGGAGCTGCCATCAGAGGCAACCGCTAAGGAGAAAGTCCTTCTGTCGCTCAGTCCTGAACGGAAGAAGGCTTTGCCACCATGGGTCCCCAGGGAGGGGTGGGGGGTGGGCCCCAGTGTCTCACAGAAGAGCAGATGGAATGTCCTGGGGAATGGAGAATGGAGGTTGAGCAGAAGCTTCAAACGGACCTATACAGATATATTCAAATACAAGAGAACCAAAGCTTGTTAGCACAAAAGGGGGGTGGAGGGTGGGAGTCAGGTGGTGGAGAGGGAGTTCGAGAAATAATGATCCCAAAGAATCAGCCTCAAGAGGCCGGAGTAACTGTGCATGAAAGTGGCTCTGAGCTTCTCAGCAGCAAACACGGAGAAGGGGGCAGATGGGTAATATCAGACACTTGGACTAGTGGAAGGCACATCGGTACTGATTTTTTTAGGAAGGAAAACTGCTTTCCTGACTCTTGAGCAAGGCAGCAAGCCAGAGCTTCTCATATTTCCTCACGCTTGAGATAGGGATTCAGTATGCATAGCAAAGGAAACTCTTCATTCAAAGAGAGGACAGTGAGGGGTTCCAAATCAAGAAAAAGGAGGAACAGTTTAGTTCAAAAGGTAGGAGGAGGTTGACCGGAGGCTATTACCTTGAAGCTAATGAAGCCTGATTTCAGGACCCCACACTTACAGGACCTCTCCTCCAGTTCTCTCCCTTTTTTCTGCCCATCTAGGGAAAATTGTATAAATTTGATTTTCTGCTTTTACTGATTTTACAAACTCAAATCAGTTCGTGGGCACAGATGGAAATTTATATTAGAAACAAAAGCAAAAGCAGTTAAGTGCTGTCCTAAAAGCACTGCACGTTGGAAAGTTAGCCTGGGAAGCATCTGGACCTCTTTTCAGACCATAGATTACTGGAGAAGACAGGAAGAGCTGGCTGGCAGGACCAGGAGCACAAGAAATACCTCATTGGAGGGGTCCAAGGGTGGAGGGTGGGTCACCCACCAGGACTAAGCTTAGCCTCCCCCACTTCCTGTTAGTCTTGAGGCCTGGTTGCTGCTCTCTCCCCTCCCAGCATAACCAGGATGCCCCGCTAGGATGCGGGGATAGTGGGCTAAGTGCCAGGCACAGGAGCACTCTTTTACTTCTCTTGGGGTATTTACCTAAGTGCTTCCTTCCACAGCCCTCTGGACTTAATCCTCCCAGTAACATGTGCCTTGATGCCAAGGCTAAAATCCTCCACATCTCTCTGCTCCATCCAGGAGCTCCTAAGGTTTGCGCAGAGTACCTGGCAACATGCTCTTGGGGATTTGATCCGAATGGAAGTAAAGAACACAGGAGCCAATAATAAACTCCCAAGTGCATTTCCAGTCCTATTGTAATAAGACACTAGTAAGCACACTCAAGTCCCACACGTCAGTGAAGCAGCACATGAGAGTTACCAACAGTCAGGAACAGAGAGGGGTGCAGGTTTTATGTGGGCTGGAAGTTTCCAAAAAACAGGAGATCTGAGAACTTCAAGGTAAATAGCCCGTGGTCTTGCAAGTGGCTGGTGAAGGTGCTTATGAGATGGGATTTGAGTTTGGTGGACCTCGAAGGACAGGCAGGATTTGGAAAGGCCTGTGTGGCAGGATGAACAGAGATTTAAGAATGCAAGGGAGTAGCTGCTCAGGAGCCAGGGGCAGACCCATCCAGCTGGACAGGAACTTTGCAAAGCACAGGCGGAGAGACAAGGAAGGCAGCCTGCGGGGAACTTGAGTGCAGACTGTGGGACCTGACTGGTATTTCACTGGCTACAGGAGCCACGGACATTGTTCTTACATGTCCCTGAGTGATCTGAATAAAATGTTTTAGGAAGACCGGCCCAGCTGTTTTAAGGCAATGAAGCAGGGGGAGTTTTATTATAAGAGTCCAGGTTTGGGGAACAAGGGCTGGTGGCTGTGTGGAAGGGAGTAAAGGGAAACAGCCACCTTGATGGGCTGTGGTGGTTTAGGGACCAAGAGGGAAAGCATTCCAAGATGACTAAAGCTTCTGCTGAGTGTTAGCTAGAGAAGGGCTGTACCAGGAAGGGGAATGCAAAGATCAAGAACGGGGGGAGATCTGAGGGGGGGAAATAGAAGGAACATTTTAGACGTTTAGACTTGAGATGATGGAGGACCTGTGGACTTTGAGATGGATATCTGACCCCCTAGGAAGTAAGGAATGGAGAAGTCTCATTAGGTAATCAGGGCATCCATTTATTCATTCATTTAACACGCACTTGTCGGTAGCCTCTGGCACACCAGCCCTGTGTTGAAGATGAAGTGTTCCCTTCCTTGGCATAATGAGTGTAGGCTCTCAAGAGAGAAGAGACAGAGGGGAAACCAGTTGAGTAAGGCAGGGTCTGTGGGGCATAGAATGAGCAAGCCAGAAGTGGGGGAGTTGGCTGTGACATCGGTCACCCTGTTGATTCCCAGAAAGTCTCCCTGTTGACTCCACTGGCTTATGGATACCTTTACCACAGGTGACCTCGAGTCACCCTGTTGACCCCACTGACTTGTGGATACCTTTATCATGTGGATACCCCTCTACTTCTCCCCAACTCCACATGTGTTCTGAAGGCAGACTTGTCTGACGAGAACAACGTTCCCAGAGGCCACAACTATACTCTGGTCAAGGGTCCTTGAGTAACATGGGTGGTAAAGACAATGAGAGGAGTTCACAGGATGGAGAAATCCCTAGGAGAGGAGGGACAGTTAGGCCACGCTCCTGGATTCTGGAGGAAGGGATACTGGATCTGAATCCCAAAAGGTTGAGGGGTTTGCCTAAGAGAAGTGGGGAAAAGACCTGGCCCTGAGAGAGAAAAGGCTTCATTCATCTAATAAGAAGCACCTGGTATTGGGCAAATCCTCTTTAACCCGTAAAACCTCAGCTAGGAGGAGGAGGAAGCAGCCTTCCCCGTGGCAGCCGTGTTAAAGTAGGGACCATGTCCCCTACGAAGGTAGTATAATCTCCATGGTCTCACTTGCCTGACTCCTCTTGTGCTCTTCTCTCCATTTGGAATGGCTTCACCAAGAAGCAAGTGGCAGAAACTAAAGAAGGGGAGGGGCGCCTGGGTGGCTCAGTCCGCTGAGCGTCCAACTTCGGCTCAGGTCATGATCTCGCGGTTCAGTTCATGAGTTGGAGCCCCACATCGGGCTCTGTGCTGACAGTGCAGACAGAGCCTGGAGCCTGCTTCGAGTTCTGTGTCTCCCCCTCTCTCCACCCCTCCCCGTCCCCCCCTTCTCACTCTCTCAAAAATAAAGAAACATTAAAAAGAAGAAGAAGAAAGAAAGAAACTAAAGAAGGGGAAACGAGTAGAGGTGGGCAGACAGAAGGAGCCACCAGGTCCAGGGAGGAATTAGGCAACAACCCGAAGACAGTCAAGTACATGTAAACTCCCACATTCGAACCTGAAGATGTCTTCTTGGTAGCAAGCTTGTCTAGAGCTATTTTTGCAGTGCCTTAAAATGAATAGGTGATGCTTTTTTCCCCTAACTCCTATCACCAAAGTGTGTGTGTGTTTCACTTTCCTGGCTTCACTATGCCTTTTCTTGAGCATTCTATGTGAATGTGTACAATACATATTTCAAATGTAACACATTGACTTTAGGGAACTCGGATCAAAACGGCCACTGTTGAGGGCCATCTGAAGTCCATGGGCTCGATTTCCCTCTTAGCAATCAAGCAGCGCGTCTCACACTATTAAGAAAAAAACATTCACTGCACACCTTCAGAACATACCTCAGAGATGGTCGTATCCCCAAAGATGCTATGTGTGAGCTATCATTACTCTGTGTCTCCTTGGCTGCCTTTTGCTCTCCAGTTTTCTTTGCCTGCCATGAATAAAGTGAAGACAGGAAATATCAGAAAAAGGAAGAAGTGGCAATCAAGTTAATTTTGCCACTTGTTCCCGCTCAGCTGCCCCGCCATGATGTGATGCTGAGGCTTCGAATGTGATGAGGGCGTGCAGTCCCTCCCTGGTGGAGCCCCATACTGACAGACCAGTGGCCCGTGTAGCAGGAAGGCTGGGCACTTCTCTGCTGATGGAATGGGGCTCCCACTCCCATTTGTGCCAAGTACCGAATAAGCTCACGCTCCCACAGCCTGAGATAAGGGGTGGGGCTCGAACCCCAGGGGCTTTGCCTGTAACTTCAACTGCCAGTATCCCTGAAGCTAAGCTTCTTGTCATGACCCCTGCAAAGTTCTCACGTGGAAGAATCCGACCCTCCTCGCTGCAGGAAGACACTTGCTCACACTTAAAGCTCCTTCCAACTGGAAATGGAAAGGACCTTAGATAGCAAGAAAGACCTCTTTGTTCCCTGATCATGAAATATTTCAGCAAACTGAACAATACTGAGGATGAATGCCCATATACCCCCTACCTAACTTTAGCAAGTCCTACTATGTTACTTTGCTGGTTCAGATCTTTTTTCAAGAAGGTTAAATATGATTGATGTCTATGGGGCTTCTGTTCTGGCATCGGGGCAGACCAGGATAACCTGAAAGGCTTCCTGCAGCAAAACACCTAGAAAATACTAGGTACAACTTGTCAAAGAGAATTTTAATGCATAGTGGAGCTTGCCAGAAGGTAAGGGAAACTCCCCTGGGCCAGAACAGCAAGAGAACGGAACTCCATAAGCAGCTGCTGTTGCTGCCTAAGGCAGGAGGGTGTGGGAGTGTGGGACCATGTTTCACAGACTTGGTCTTCAATGCCCACACACAGAGCAGAGATTGTGACCTTGTTAGGGGGTATTGGAAGTAAGACACTCCTCACACAGACGGAGTTGGAACTTTCTAGAAGCAATACTTAACTCTCAGATAAAGTGAACATTAGAAAAGTTCACACAGGAAGACAAGGGAATCTGTCTATCGGAGTCTGAGTTCTGGGTAGAAAAGTCTCCCCAGAGAATTCTTAACCAATGTCTAGGCCTCATAGGCTTCTGGGTTTAAATATACACTCCACTCATATTTGGGGAACTAAAAAAATTGACGCTGAGCTAGTGATATCCTTTGGCTACCTGGCATAAGCAAATGAAATATCTCTGTACAGGACCCACGCACAAGCCAGGGCTCACAGGGGTCCCACAGATAAAACCCTTCTAAAGATGAGTTCAGAGGTAATAATGCTTAAGGGAACAATTTGCTCCTTGTCTTGTATTTTTTTTCTCCACTCCTTTCAGCTACAAGCCACCCCTGTTGTATGATACTGTTCCTGTTAGCAGCAAGTTCCTGACGCCCAAGAACTGTGTGCCCCTCCCCTATCTTGTTCCTTCCTCCCTTACAGCAACCACTAAATCCCTGATAATTCCCTTGCATCATCTTAAACTACACTGAGTGAGTCCATAAGTAATGCATACATCTGTTTGCAACCTCAAGCTTATGGATGAAGAAAATGATGCTCGATTACAAAGGCGTGTGAATCAGCACATGCCAGAATTGAGTAGAATACAGGTCCATTGATTCCCGGGCTCCTACTCTTTCCAATTCACTATTTTGCTTCTCTCTTTCTTACGGCCAATAAAAACTCGCTTCATTTCTCTGATAATGCACCAACAATATTTGAGACAAAGCACCCGAGAAGTTGGTTTGTTTTAAAAACTGTGACTAACTTCCAAGACAGATGGTCTCTGATTGGATGATTGTCACTTGACTGTCCACCAGAGCATGGCTGACGTAGAGAATTGGGGAGGGGTGTGTCAGGATCACATGTTGAAGTCCATTAAGAGGGGATAAAGCCACATGTGATCAAAAATGACCAATGAAGATCTACTAAATCACCAGACACTGAAAAGCCCAGGGGTGGTGGGGCGGTTGAAAGACTGGAGGGGAGGCTGGATCAGTCAAGGACTCTGTTTTGCTGGAAGCCCATTGCTAAATGAGGTGCACATCCCAGAGTCCCGACAGAGGCTGAGTGTTCCCCATGACTTATGTGGAAGGTGAGGGACCCTTCTGGCATCAGCATCACCAGAAGGTTGTCAGCATTTCAAGGGCAGGGCCCGTGTCTGATTCAATATCTTTGTATCTTGAGCACTCAGAAAAGAATACGGCACCTGTCAGGGCCCATGAAAAAGTTCACTGGATGATGAATTAGGCCACTCCCCTGGCCCAGTATAATAACCAGCAAATCCCCAACTCTTCTGAGAACACTTTCAAGGCAGGCAGGTAGGAGAAGGCAAGGGAGACCGGAGGTGGGAGGCTCTGAACTCTACAGCTACAGGGCCACACTCTACAGCTGTGGCCCACAGCTACAGGGCCAGCAGTCCAGCTGGAGACCCTAGAACAGCCATCACACTGAAAGCACTGCCCCTTCTCCTGACCCACATGTCCCCACCACTCTCTACAAATTACCCCAGCTGTTTGACAGCACCTGCTGTAACTTTCTCTCCTGTAGCTTTCTCCTCCCCTGATCCACTTTGGCTGCCATGATACTGGGCCATCACTGAGATGATGATGCTCTGTGCCTGGAGAGACAAGAGGGGCCTGTGGGCTCAAGTGCAGTCCGGCCTGTTGGCTTGGGTTCAGGGCCTCTCCCTATTCCAGACACTGTTGGCCAGGGTCCCACGGCCCTCACCGACTACTGAGTCTCTGAGTGATTGCCCTTGGAGCAGCCCCTCCCAGCCACACAGCACACCCCGGCCTCTTTCCAAACAGTGTTTACTGAGAGTGAGGCCAAAAGGAAGGAAATTGGGGAGGGAAGGAGACAGTATTTCCGAGTTCTGAAACAAACTTAAATATCAACTCTAACCTGGCCTGAGCTTTTCTACAACACCAGTCTGTGGAAGCCCCCTCACCACCGTGAAATCCTTAGACTCACTTCTAGGAAAAAAGCCACATTTCTGTCTGTCAACCATTAATTATCCTGCGTTCTCCCTCCTACACCCCACAGTCCCGCCATCCTTACCCACTCTGCTCCTTCTTAACCTTCCACTGGCACTGTCCTGCCCTCACTGACCCTCGCCTGGGGGCCCTGTCAGCACAGCACACCCTTTCCACCAGAGCTGCCCGCACCCAGGAAGTAGCAGCTCCCCTGGGAAGACTTTTACTGGTGGCTCAGTCAGACGGACGTAATTTCCTGTCACCACAGTCAGCATCCCCATTTGTAGTTCTTGTCCTTTGGAGGTTCCTGAAGTGACTTTTAGAAACTGAAGAAAAGACACAAACCACTAAGACTTGTGAGCCCTTGGGAGACTCCTCCCCTAGGGCATCAGGGCAGACAGGCCTGTCTCAAAGTGGTGCATCTGACCATGACTTACCCAACTCACAAGGAATCCCTTTCCCCAGCCAAGCAATCCACCATGTTATCCCCACTCTGCGCTCTCCCAACTCCACAGCACCCACCGCCTCAAATGGCGCTGGCCATGAAGGACTCTCTCTGCAGTGAAGAGCCCCAACACTTGCCTCCTGCCACACTGGCTCCTTGTTCCAGGAGTTCCCCACCGCCATCCTCTGCTTGTGGCAGACCCTCTGGCGCCAGATGCACAGGTACAAGCCACCTTGGCCTTCGGGGCCTTGTCCCATGTCCAGCATAAAGAGGACAGCAGGAAAATGCCAGAAGTGGAACGATCCTCCACATTCAGCTGAGGAAAGGGACAAAGCACCCTAAGCCCCCCGGAGTGGCACCACACACAAAACTCTTGTCACATGGGAAGGCAAGAGGGCAGGGAGCTGCCTGGACGGAGCTCCACCACGGCGCCCAGGCACCGACGCACAGCCGCCTGGCACGCCTGTCCCCCACAAGACCGTGAGCTCCTGGGGACAGGGACCATGTCTTATTCACCTTTGCTTCCCTGTGCATACCATGCACAGCTGCTCGATGAATAAATGAATAAAAACAATGAATGGAAACTGCAAACAAATGGTTCCACTCAGGAACCAGTCACGGTGCCACCTAAGGAGGAAGGACTTCTCTGAATGAAACTTCATCTTCAACTGGAGTTGAGTTAGAGCTCTCCCTCCACTGAAAGGGGCAATGGGGGATTCAGGGGGTAATGAAGAATTGGGTCCACCCAGCCCAACATGAAGACAGGCTATCTCAGAGACTGAACAGAAGGAACCCGGCTTCTGATAGTCTCCAGGGACCGCCTCTCACTCCCACTGCTCTTACCTGAGCCCTTCCCATAGGTCAAGGTCTATTTCAAACACACCTTTGCTGGGAAGCCTACCTATGCTCGCTCACACCACCACTCCCTCTGCCTCACAAAAGGAGCTTGCCTTTGACCTCCTGGAGCCTGGTGCCCAGATGGCCCACTCAGATGTGGAGATGGGACAAATGTCAGGAAACAAACAAAAAACATCAAAAAAAATAACCAAGGATTCAGTGCTTCCTTTTATTTTCTGTTTGAGTGTCTTGTTTCCACAGTTGAACTAGAAACTCCTGAGGTGAAGAACACAATCTCCTCTTCCCTGATCTCCCCACAGCAGCCAGCACTGGACTGGGCTATGCACTCTGCAAGCGTCACTGCACTGCCCGAGCAAAGGGCCTCACAGGCCTCTGTCTCAGGTGCAAGGTCCCAAATGGGAGCCTCCCAAATGCAAATGGGCCTACCATAGATCCCCACTCCCTGTTTAAGGAAAAGGCACCTTACAGGTTTCTTGTTTTTGCAAACAACAGTACTGGTCACCGCATCTGTCTGTGAAGGGCAGGGTAGAGAAGGTGAGCCTCATCACTTCAAATCCCAGCTTTACTACTTTGTAGTCATGAGATCTAGAGCCAAATTATTTCTCTTTCTATCCTGGGCTTCCTCATTTATTAAGTGAGAGTCAAAAGTAGTTATTTTCCTAGGGGCATCTGGTTGGCTCAGTCAGTAGAGCAGGCAACTCTTAATCACAAGGTCATGAGTTCAAGCCCCATGTTGGGCACGGAGCCTACTTAAAATTATTTAATTATTTCAGTAGTTATTTTTCGAGGTCATTGTGAGGATACAAATAATACATGTAAATTGACTGGCACATGGTAGGCCCTGAAGAGATCCAATATGGTCATCATCAATTCCCTGTTAGAGCAAATAGAATCAGCCACATGTGCTCACTGACCAAGCAAGCTCCAGAATGCTGCTGCCCCGTCCTGATTTCCCGACCAGCACATCCTCACACCAGAGGGTAAGGGAGCATTGCTTGGAGAAGTGGCAGGAGCCCCCCGCCCCATAGGTTATGCTAGGCCAGATCACGCAGACTGCTCTTTCTTCTTCAGCGATTTTTCTGTCTACTGCTTTCATATTAGACTTAGTATATCCGCCCCCAAAAATCCTCTCCAAACTGCAATCCCAATTTTTTGGCAACTGCAAAACACTGATAATGTAATAATTTTTTTATCAGAGGTCTTTTTTTATTATTTGAACCTTTTACTATAACAATTTTTTTTTTTTTTTACTAATTTGAAAGGTCAATGTAGTAAGTAAAAAAAAAAAAAAATCAAGGAAGTTGGTTTTTATCACAACTTTAAACTGTACACCATTCAACCCAAAAATTCCATTCTGAGCATCTATCCTAGGAAAGCATTCACATGTAGATAAAGTAACTTGCACCATTTTTAGGAGGTTTTACAGCAAAAATGTCCACTGTCAGCAGCGGAACAGATTAGTAGTAATCAGTACATTAGGACACATCTAAACTATTGGAATTCAGCAACAAAAAAGCAAAATTTTTTGAACTCCAGATGCTATGCCTATACAAATCACAGGTCTGTTACCACTTTTCCACCAAGGCCCAACTGCAGAAATACAAGGCAGAATTTAGCTGTCATGAGAAGAGGAAGTGCTGAAACAATCCCAGCCCCAAGATCCGCACACACAGAGTCTGCCTAAGTCTAAGGATGACCAGAATGATGGAAAACCCCTACCAGTCCCAACCTGAGCAGTAGCAAGTAATAAGCCACCACAGTCTACTGCCGGAGGGGAGGCAAGAGCATGTGGAGACACCCTCTCTGTGGTATAAGTGTGCACTTGTGAAAGCTGGTGGTGTATCAGGAACACAGAAAAACCCTCTCGACACCCCCAGGCCCAACTTTGAGCACAAGTTAACAGCCACCCACTGCTAAAGGAATTTGAAGTCTGTGATGCTCTGGAGTGATGACATCAAAAACATCAAAAACTAACCATCTCATGACTAGATTGATTCCACCTCTATACTAACAACCTGACAAAAGAGCCATGCTCATTTCTGGGCATAAATACTGAATGTCTTAGTCTCTTCTAGTTTTCCAAAATGATGTCCAGCATTAAATTTAAAATGTCAAGGCAACTGACTGGGTGGCTTAGTGGGCTGCGTGTCTGACTCTTGATTTTGGCTCAGGTCATGATCTTACAGTTCATAAGTTCAAGCCCCGCATTGGGCTCTGTGCTGACAGTGTGGAGCCTGCTTGGGATTCTCTGTCTCTCCCTCTCTCTCTCTGCCCCTCCCTCCCCTCTCTCTCAAAATAAATAAGATTTAAAAAGGCGGGGTAGTGTTTGTGTGGCTTGGTTGGGTAAGTGCCCAACTTCGGCTCAGGTCATTATCTCAGTTTGTGAATTCAAGCCCCACATCAGGCTCTGTGTGGGCAGTGTGGAGCCTGCTTTAGATTGTCTCTCTCCCTTTCTCTCTGCCCCTCCCCTGCTTGCACTCTCTGTCTCAAAAATAAATAAATAAACATTTAAAAAATGTCAAGACAAAGCAAGGTTAAATAATCTATTATCAAAAAATAAAGAATAAACACAACTCTATTCAAAGATGACCCAGATCTTGGAACTATCAAAGAGTTTAACTATTAAATGGTCCAAAGGAAAAGGTAGATGGGGAATTTCAGCAGACATAAGGAAACTATAAAATAGAGTCAAATGGAAATGCTCGATATAAAAAACATGATGTCAGAGATGAAGAATTACTTTAACAGGCTGATCAGCAAACTACACACACCTGATGAAAGAATCACCGAGCTCAAAGAACAGGTCAATAGAAATTATCTAAATTGAAACACAAAGAGAAATGAGTGAAAGAAAAAAAATACCCAGAAAGAATATTCAAAATTTGTGGGATAATATCAGTCTAGAATAAATGGACTTGCAAAATAGAAAGCAGAATAAATATTTGAACTAATGGTCAAGAATTTTCTAAAATTAAAGGCAATAAACAATACACCCAAAAAAAACCCAGGTACCTCAGAAGACAATGGAATGACTTCTTTAAAGTACTAAAAGGGGGAAGGGGGGAGACCAAAATCGTCAACCCAGAATTTTATAACAATGAAAGCATCTTTCAAAATTGAAGGTGAAGTTCATCAAAAAGTTAAGCAGAATTACCGTATATGACCAGCAATTCCATTCTCTTAGATATCTACCCAAAAGAATTGAAACCAGGTATTCAAACATGTTAAAAGAATGTTCATAGGAACAAGATTCACAATAGCCAAAATGCAGAAACAATCAAATTTGGGGGTGCCTGGGTGGCTCAGTCAGTTGAGCATCCATCCAACTCTTGATTTCAGGCTCAGGTCATAATCCCAGGGTCATGGGATCAAGCCCCATGTCGGGCTTTGCACTGAGCCATGGAGTCTGCTCAAGATTTTCTCTTTCTCCCTCTGCCTCTCTCTCTCGCTTGTTCTCTCTCTCTCTAAAAAAGAAAGAAAGAAAGACAAAAGACAAGACAAAGAAGAGAAAAGAAGAGAAAACAAAACAAAACAAAACAAAACAAAACAAAACAAAAGAAGTAGCCAAATTTCCATCAACGAATAAGTGGATAAACAAAACGTGGTATACCCATACAAGAGAGTATCATTCAGCCATGAAAGGAAGGCAGTACGATAGATGTTACAATCTGGATGAACCTTGAAAACATGCCCAGTGAAGTCAGAAACAAAATGCTACATGTTGTAACATCTCACTTAATATGAAATATCCAAAATAGGTAAATCCATAGAAATGGAAAGCAGATTAGTGGTTTACATGGGGTGGCAGGAACAGGGGAGAGGCGGCCACTTTTAGAACTAGACAGAGGTGATGGTTGCACACAGGCTAAATATGCTGAATGCCACTGAACTGATATTCTAAAATGGTTTTATGTTATGTGAATTTCACCTCAATTTCTTACAAAAGACACCAAAAAATCAGACAAAAAATAACTATCTGCTTTAAATTAACTATGTCCAGGCACTTCCACTGTATGGTGTGGAACTCTATAAACAGCTATAGCCATGCAATCAATAGAAAAGTCACCCTCAAAGGTAGCTTAATTAATAAACAGCAGCTGGCTTTAAAGTCACTACAAAGGAAACATAACAATAAAATTCACTTGATTTTTTTTTTAAAAAATATGAAAGAATTTTTCTTACCACCCAAGCTGAAAAAAAAAGTCATTGTCATCAGACCTATACTTTGAGAAATAGTAAAGAAAATTCTTCTGGCAGAAGGAGTATGATACCAGATGGAAACTTGGATTTACACAAAGAGACACAAAGTTTCACCAGAAACGTGAAAATAAAGGAAACTCTGGCAAGTTAGTTTATTCAAGTCAGTTGTAAACAACTTACAATTTGCTTATCAAGACTCACTAGAAGACCCTCTCCTCAGTGTTACCGATCCCAAATTATAGTATCCTAAAACTTGCTAATCTCAATCAGTTTCCTGTCTGCCTTAAACCACCCGAGTCTAGATCCAAAGCTTCAAAATTATCCAGCTTCCAAACTTCCCTTTCTGGGACACTGCTAAGATTGCCGAAGTGCTCTTTCTTACTGCAGTGAATTCACATAAACTTAGTTTGTGTGTGTTTGTGTGTGTGTGTGGGTGTGTGCTTTAAACAGCAAGTAATACAATATATTCCTCAGTAAATGTACTGAGAAAGACCTGGGCAGGTAGGTACCCACCAAACCCTTACAACAATCACAGTGGGAGAGGAATGTGCTGAAAGGTTCTGGGAACAAAGGGGACTGACTTTCCTCCTTCATGCTATATGCTTCTGTGTTAGTTGAATGCTCCACAGTAAGCAAATATTATCTCTGTGATTTAAAAATCCAATGTCTAAAAGAATGACAAATTGAAGCTTAGGCCATACTGTTATGATTTCAGGGGAATATGTTTGACTCAAAATGCAGCATGGGTCAGTATGACCTAGGCAGGGAAGTGTTTTATTTTGACAAAATTTTGTCTAAGTCGCAAAGTATAGGAGTCATAATCAGACTTTCACTCAGCCCGCTCTTAGAAGAAAATTAGCCAATAGGGTGGAAACCTTTCCCCTAATGCAAAAAGGGTCTGGGGAGGAAGGCAGTGGGGTGCTGGCCCAGCCCTAATGCTCGGGAGGCAAGTACAGGGGACACTGGAGGAAGGTCCGGCCCCAGAGTACCGCAGCCACAGGCAGACTCAACTCTGCTTGGTCAGACCACACACTGAGACACAGTCGACTTCTGAGCAACTTTCCCTATGACCCCAATTCAACCCATCCTAGTCCAGGCCAAGAGGCATCGTTACCACCACCATCTAGAGCCAGCTGCCCTATCCAAAGGGTGGGCAACCTGCATCAGCGTGGCCACGGACTCCTCCCCAAATACCACAAGGTCAAGGACTCCTTATGAGGCTGACTGCTCTCCTAGGGGGATCCTCCACAATGCCTTTTCCCAAACCTATCTTTACAGATGGGAAAACTGAGACCCAAAGAACTTGGGTAACTCTGGCAAGGTCACAGTGAGGTAGACCCTTTTAATGCTGACTCCCTTGGCTTGAAAAAGAAAAAAAAAAAAAAAAAGTCTGGCACTTAGAAGAGACTTCTGTACTCGGAGAAGAACTTAACACGTCATACAAGAAACTTCAAATGGCTTGCTTACTCAATGCACATGCCCTAAGCCAGATCAGAATTCCCACTAACTACATCCAAGTAGTTTGGTCAGGCTTTCTACGGAAGCTGGGACAGCAGCTGCCATTCTACGTCTCGGCGGACGTGTGCTGCTGTTTCTTCTAGTTCCGAGAGGAGTGTCAGTGAGACTTCGTTAAGTCGTTTCAGTTGTCATTTTTAATAAGTAGGTGTTAAATCGGCCATCAGAGGCTGTATTCTCAACCTCCTCCCAACGGGGTTCATCTACAGGGACCCAAACATACATTCCAAAGAGTCAGTGCAGAGAGAACTTGAACTTGGCCTCCTCCTGGGTTTGCTAATGGAAGCAGTCCTGCGCCAGGGACTGGGCAGCCCAGAGAGCTGATGGAAGAGCTCCACGTGCAGGGTGAGGGACTGCCCACCTGCAAAGAGCCATGCAGGAGCATCTGGGGAGGGATCCTTTGGGAACCCCCAGACTAGCTCTGCGTGCAGGCAGGGAGCTGCAACCTGGGACGGGACCGGGTTAGTAAGGGAGGAATATCGAGGACACGAGCCCAGACAATCCACAAGTCACTTGCCCTGCTTGGTGTCTCAGTGCCCCAACACACCACACAATGGGAGCAATAGCCAGAAAGCTCTTCCCCAAACTGAGCCGTAACCCCCCTCCGGGAACTTCTGTCCTTAGGCCTGGTTCTGATAGTCCTGCAGATATTTGAAGCCAGGCATCACGTTCCCCCTAAAATGTTTTTGGATTCATCCTCAGGGTTTGCTGCAGGGCTGGACTGTGTAGCGCCTTCAGGGACAGCCGCAGGGGCTCAGGGAATCTGACTGCGTATCTTACGTCTGTGTGAGCATTCTGCCTGCTCCAGTGGTCAAATTGACAGCACGTTTTCTATCATTTTCGTGTAGACCTACTCCTGACCTTCTGCCTTCTAGATTAATAGGCCAGCCCAGGATCTGTCCTGGGTACTTCTTAAGCTGCCAGAGACTCCCTGGAGTTGCCCAGCCTGTTCCTCTGGCCTGGGGCAACCACCAGGGACCAGCAGCCGTATTTTGTTGGCATTGCTTCTGCTGCTTCTATACAGTGTTGCTGCTGACCACTGACCCCAAACAGTGAGACACGCTCTTGCCTGCGAATAGGATGGTGTTCTCGATGGTTCGGATCCCCACTGATGTCACGAGCTGGTGCTGCAATCCCACATACACTCAGATGCTCTGTCCCATCCTCAGGATTCTCCCATGGGGCCAACCAGGTTCCTCACCATGACAACACCTCTCTGGGTATCTTTTCTTTGGGGTGGCCCTCAGCTGCAAAGGCTAAGGCTAAGTACAATTCCAAGGGAACCTACCTCTCCGAAGGAATACACACTGAACCACACCTGTCCCTAGGGTCACAGTGTAGTAAAGGGTCCCACAGCCCCTCTCTGGTCCTGCCCTAATGGCCGATGCCAATCTTGCCTCTATGTTGAAGTGGACAGTGGCAAGGCTGGCTGTTTTGAGCCTCCAGCCATGGCATTAGCCCCAAGGGCTCACATGCCCTCTAGGTAGGGCATGAGGAGGCTAGAAAGGCAGCTGTTTTTATCCTGAGGATGTCCCGCAGCTAAGCATAACTTCAGAGCCCACGGTCCTCACTGGGACTGGCTGAGTGTGGGGGAGAGGCTCCATGTTCTCTGGGGGTTCCCCTTCCTTCTGGCTCCCACTTCCCTTAGCAAAGCTATGTGCCTTGTTGGGTCAGCATACCTGCCATTTCCTGCAGACAGTGGTGGTCCTCCCAGGTTAGGCCGGGTGGCCCAGATCTGGGAGGAGAATGAACGCCTTCTCAATTGCCTGGCAGGCATTCTAGGGGAAGAGTTAAGAGCATGGAGTCTGGCATTGCCACGTTTATGATGTTAAGCATAAGTTTTTCAACTTCTCTGTGCCTCAGTTTCCCCATCTGTAAATGGGGATAATGGTACCTAGCAAACAGTGTTGTAAGTTAATATATATGAAGCACCTAGGGAAGGGTGGCACGTAGTAAGGACCACAAGCTATTACCGTTACTGTTTTTCCTCCACCTGCCTCAGGACATCATAGCTCGTCACGCCTCCGGCTGCCCACGGTTGAGCTTACAACTAGTTGAGAATCTCTCATTCGACGCCTACAGCCCGGAGAGACTCACCCACCCTTACCAAGGTTCCCTGCTCTCTTCCACTTCTTTTTGTCTTGGGGGAGAAGTGCTGACCAGGGATGGGAGGCAGCCCCTGGCCTCGAGGCCGCAGGCTGACATTACTAACCCTGCAGTCATGCTGATGTCGGGGAAGCAGGGAGAGCGCATCTTCGTGGCAGCAGAAGCCCCTGAAGGGTGCTGAGCCTTCAGGCAAGTCTCCAAACTGATAAGTTTCCCCACTCCAAACCGATAAGGCTGGGAACAGATAATCTCCTATCTTCTTTAAGTACTGACATTTTAGGATCTGGTTTATTCTAAAGGGTCCCTGAGATACCCATGGGTCTTTATAATCCACCGAACCTAAATTTAGGGACTGTGGAATACGCCCAGTAGAAGACGCCCTTGGCAGATAGGAGGGTTTAAAATCTGAGTTGACTGACCTCCAAATCATAGAAATGAAGTTCTCCACATATATGGGCTGGTTTTCCTGATGACGGACCCTCACTTTTCTAAAAGCACCAAAACTTAAGAGCTCAAAACTGTAGAATGATAGGAAAGAAAACAATTGGTGTTTTCTGCATCCTCTTTTAAGGCTGATTGTCAGGAAAACCAAGTTGCAAACTGCATTTGAAAAAGTGGCAAGTGGAGGAAAAGCGCAAACTTGGGTGGGAAAGCGTGACGGGTAGCACAGAAGCAGCTGCTGTAAAGAGAGGCTACAGGCCCCTCCTCGGGGGCTTCCACGTGCCCAGCCAGGGGGCCGCTTGGGGCTGTGGCCCCCCCGGAGCCTGCAGTGCTGGGCTCTCCACCCGAACCTTGGTTACATGTATTTGTGCTGGATGTACATTGCATGCCTGGTGGCATTTCCCAGTAGTAAGGGATTTCAAAGAGCAGCAAAGGAGTTACTTGGGCAGTTTTAACAACCGTAGCTTTCCATACTTCTTATGTGCGAAGAATCCAGCTCAAAAGCCACCCCTCATTTCGTCAATACGTTGTGGTGGCCGTGAAGACGCATCACCCACTCTCCTTCAAGACAACCTGCTGTGGGCAGATCTCCTCCCCAGACTGGCCGCTTTCAGCTGTTGCACCCACGAGCCCCGAGGCCCTGCTTCCCCTGGGCTGCTATCCAGGCAGAGGTAGTCATGCCGGCCCCCTCCTGCCAAATGCAGGGCTCTTCTAGCACCTTCCAAATGCAGCTTTGCTTGGGGCCTTTGGCCCGGTTGAGATTTTCTCAGAATTGCACTGCAGTTTGAGGCTCTTCCTTCTCGGTCCTTCCTTCCCTCTTTCTGTCACAGGAGTCGGGCCCACTGCCAGCTGAAGGCTTCTTTGCGCATCAACTCCCTCCCCTTTTATCCTTCACAGGCGTTTCCCCAATAAACCTCTTGTATGTCTAATCCCATGTTGGCACCTGCTTCTCAGAGGACCCACACGGGCACCTATATTACAAGGCTTTTCCCCTACACATCTTTTTAAAAATAACGAGACCACCCTCGATGAATGGTTTTCTATATCTTTTCATTGACCATATTTTGAGCATTTTTCCATGCCATTAAATGTTCTTCAAAAGGGGCTTATGAAATGGCTGCATATTACATGTTACGAATGCACCACACTTATCTTAAGGCATTTAGACTCATGCTGTACATTTATTGCTTGAAGCTGCCCAGCACCTTTTTTTTTTTTTAATGTTGAGAGAGACACAGTGTACATGGGGGGGGGGGGGGGGCAGAGAGAGGGGGAGTCACAGAATCTGAAGCAGGCTCCAGGCTCTGAGCTGTCAGCACAGAGACCAATGCAGGGCTCGAACCCACGAGCTGTGAGATTATGACCTGACCCAGTCGGTCGCTCAACTGATTGAGCTACCCAGGTGTCCCTGCCCAGCACGTTTTGAATAGCCTTCCTCCATATGGGAAATCCCTCACGTTAGGGGGTCCTGCCTCCCCAAGCTAAAAACCCACATTTGCTTTCTTGGGCTCCCTTACAGCTAGGGTGCGGACAGATGACTCTACAGAAGCGGTCACAGGAAACCTGAATTAGAAGTGTACTGTGTGGGGAACATCTTCTATTGATGGCAGCGACAGGGATGTTCAGCTTTCCAGGCAGTGGTCCGGGTGGTCCCTGCTTGTGCCTCATCCTTCAAAGGCATTATTTTATTGGTTGTAAGGAAGTAGCAGGCCCATTTATAAAAAAGGACACTAAATATCAGAGATAAGTGCTTAAAGTGACACATCCATTGTTAGGTACAAATCAGTTGAGGTATTTTTGACTCTTGATCAAATGCCCCCATATTACACACCAGGTGACAGGTCAGTCTCTGAGAGGCCGAAGACAAATCAGTCCCAAAAGGGGGGGATGCTAGAAGAAGCACTTGTTTTATGAACACAGTGTCAAGGGCTCTAGAAACATGAACTTGGCTTCAAAGCCTGGTTCTCTCTCTTACTTGGCTATGTGTCTTCGGGCAAGCAACAAGCCTGTTTCCTTTCATGCCTCTTTCACTCTTTGAGAGAATTAGATAATGCTTCTAACAGCAGAAAAACTATTTATAAAAAGTACCAATATTAAATAAATGATGGTTCGTTCATGCAAATAAATACTGTCATAAAAAGAAGAGGCAGATTCACATGTTTTGATATGGAGAAGTCTCCGTGGTATTGGTGGGGAAAAATCAAGCGACCAGGTTATGGTTTTATTTAAGTAAACATATAAGGGAGAATACAAGTCTGTTTCTTCCTTGTGTAGACATAAATTGTAATTGTGGTTATTTAAAGGAAGTAGAACGGAGAGCAGGTCAAAATACTCTTTTCTAAGCGTTACAGGAAGAAGTTCAGACAAGTGTACTTTTTCTGTGATGAAAACCCAGGACTCACCATCCAGATCTAAAACTACATTTTGCCACGTGGCCTCATCTTTACCTTGCTGAACCACTTCAAAGGAAATGACACTAGGCACCGTGCCTCTGAAGAATTGAGACAGCATTGCCACAACACATTGCCCCAGCACCCCAACATCTTGACCCATTCCCTAATATAATTTCACTCAAGGTCCATATCCAAACCTCAAGTTTCCCAAATGTCTCATAACTTTTTTTCTTATAGTTGGTTATATGTCCTTAAGACACTTTGAATTTAAAAGTTTCTTCCATCCATCCACCCTGCCCGCACCCCACCCCCCCACCCGCCACACACACACCTTTTTCTATACCTCGAACTGAAGAGACCAGGTGATTACCTGATGAGGAATACTCCTCATCGTAGATCTGATGATTTCTTCATTCCCTAAACTTCCTGTAAACCAGTGCCTGGATTTAATGGCTTGATGTGATCCAGGTGAAACATTTTTGGCACAAACGCCTCACAGGCGATGCTATGTCCTTACTTCACACTGCATCTCATCATAATAGCTGGTGATTCCATTATGAGATTGATTAATGGACGACAGCAGGTCATATATAAAAATAGAGGACTTGGACCCACAATCTGAAGCCACCAGGCCAGACAACCTCGATAACAGTTGGCTCCAAATGGTCAAGAGTTGGTCAATACCTGCCAGCTTCCGTAATTTTTGCCCCGGCATCTAGCTTAGTAAAACCAACCACAGAAAGCCAAATAAGCACCCTAACTGATCACGCAGGATGCTCCCCTGCTAGTTAGCCTGCCTCCAGCTTCCCAGGCCAACAGACTGATCAGAGCACACCTGACCCTTTCCTTTTCCACACAGCTTTCTCACTCCCCTGCCTGCCTTTGAGTCTCTACCAAAGGCAAGTGCTGGGGGCTGACTCCCTTCCTACGGCAAGCTGGGAGTAGCCCTGGCTTGTTCTCATCAGAGCAGCTCCTATTTATTTCCACAATTGTTACTGATGCTAAGTGGGATCACATTTAATGTGGTAACAGCCAGACCCCTTACAATGTCAATGACAATGGAATCTAACGTCAATTCTTGCAAATACTATACCATTTGCATTTTTTGCCACATGCCTGTTAATATTTACAAGAAAAAGATGGTTTATTTTTTTCTCTACAATTTAATTTTTTAAACTAAAAAAAGAAAGTTTGTGGGTTTTTTTGTTTTTTAACTAAGTGCCTCCAACTAGGCAATTTTAAGTCTTACATATCTGGCTCAATAATGCAAAATAATGTCCTGTTGCTTTAAAATGACAGTTTCATGCTCTTTTCATTAGACATGTGGTTAATTAAATTGACCTCCTAAAAATGAGTTTAATTTAATTTGAATAAAAGAATGCCACAAATACTGATTGTTAAAAAAGAATAAAGAATTTTAACCCTGGAAAAAACGTAGAGCACAGAGCCTTTGAAAGTCACCTGGTGTAATACATGGCACATAGTTGGTATCCTGCAATATTAGGGCCCATTGCCATGGTGGTGCACATGGCTCATGACCAGCCCTTTTCTCTGTCAGGTTATGTTCGGTCACAATCCGCAGTGCATCCTAATAACCGCGTTGCCACCCCACGGCATGGTGGCATTGTCACAGGGCCACCAACCTCTCCTAGTGCCCAGTGGGAGGGAAGTGCAGCACCATTTTCCTCCCTGGACAGCATCACATATTTCCTCACTTTCCGAGACCCTTGAAGAACACTCAGTGTCCCTTGGTCCGAGTCCCTCATTCGTGCCTCAGGGTCCCTAGACGACACATCCGGCTCAGGATATTCTATAAGGATCAAGGGCGTGAGGCAAGGCGGGCACTCTAACTTGTTGAGTGCTAGCAGAAAACCTCCACCCCCCATGACCCCAGGGAACCCAGGGCTATTACATGCACAGAAATTACTACCCACAAACCCTAAAGCAGGAGCCAAGACTTCTCCTAGCACCCCCACCCCCAACATGTGGGCACAGAGCAGAGCTTCTTGTCTGGCTTGACATGAAATATCTTTAAACCTCTTTTTTTTTTTTTTTTTCTTTTTCAACCACATTCCCTGTTCTCCACTGCCTAAGAAAGACAGGAGACAGTGGTAGCCCCAGGGATGCCCCCTCCACACACCTGCCCCTCACCCCGAACACCACCCCAATCTCTGGCCCATCTTCGGAGGGGCATTGTCAGGGAAATGGGCTCTCTGTGGTGGGATGTGAACCTTGTGCCCACTTTACATGGGCTTGTACTTTCCCACCTCTACTGATGGCACCTGCATTTGCATTCTCAACTACAAGAGCCCCATCTGCTGCCATTGTAGTGTGTGCAATATAGAGCAAAAGGCCACACCAGCGTTTTGGGTTATGCAGAAAAAAGTAGGATACAGAATACAGGGTGTGTTCCTTCTGGATGAGAGGGGCGGGTGGGGAAGCTCATCTGATTCAGCTGGTGTCTGCTTTAAGAAGCCATAGGGACAAGGATGAAAGTCTGTCCTCTTTCTGGGATGAAGGGTGGAATGAACCTGAGAGGAGACATCTCTTGTATAAAAATATACATTTTTATATCTTTTCTACTTTTGAAGCAAAAAATAAAAAATACTCCAGGAAGCCCTGATCAACAGATCCTTCCAGAGAGAGATCTTCTAAGCCAAGGAGGCACCTCCAGTCCCACCCACTGAAATCCTGAAATCCTTTACTCACCCATCCCACCTCATCACCCGATATGTTTCCGGCCACTTCCTTTCTTTCACATCTCCACCTGGTCCCCCGGGGTCATGTGAGGCCTGCAGGGGCAAAACCACAACAAAGAGTCCAAGAAGCCTTTCCCGCCCCCCAGCACTTCCTACAGATGGGCCGCCTCACAACAAGGGGACACACACCTCCCCCACTGTGGGCCTCTGGCCTTTCATCCCTGCATTTTCCCCCCATAGATTGGCTGTCATACCAGACTATTTCGACTAGCCTGAGGACACCAAGTGCATCCTAGAGGATGTATTCGCGGTCAGAGCCCATGTTTGATCCTGCCAGCTGACGTAGTAACAAGCCCGAGTATTGTGACTGTAGCTCCTGGTGTCCATTCTAAGGCTTTGAACCCAGCACATGATGGTGTGTGCTCTATCACCAACTGGTTGCTGTGGGGACATCAGAAAGCCTTCTGCGTGAGAGTTTAACCCCTCCAGGGTATCTGATGGAGCCTGTTTGTCAGCCTTCTTAACCTCTTCTACTGCAGCAGGAATGGCTGAATGTCTGCTTCCACTTGGCGGACCGCAATCCCAATGTTGGTTTTGGCTCCCCCTGATGGTGCTGGCTGCTGTCATCTGGGCACATTCAGACATATCTTGACTTGCTCCTCCGCTAACTCCTTCCCTGATTGACCTCAGGATGACAGCCATCATGAGGATCCAACCCAAGGCCGCACACTGACCCAATCAGTGTTTGGCGCAGAGAACTGTAAGTGATCAGATCAAAGACTCAGTTCCTGCTAATGGACAGACACCACAAAGGCCTCAACCTCTTTGATGGTGATCAGGACCGGTGTTACCTTCTCCACACAGCAACAATGCCAAAGAGTGTACCAGGGACACTTGTGCATATTGACACAATTTTGATCGCAGTAGCCTGTGCAGAGCGCCTGCTACAGTGACTTCTGCTGGCCAAGCAGCTGGATGGTAAGCAGTAGCCCTTGACCTCTCATGAATAGCACCATCGTCAAGAGCGTCACATAATCCACTTGTCACACAGCGTAGGAAATCAAGCCTGCTGTTACGGGATTGAAGGATGGACTCCAGTCAGGATGAGGCATTGCTTTGGCACGAAGGCCAATACGCTCCTGTCCCCCCATACCTGGGTCGTCCTCCTTGCACTGTTGGGGAAAACAAGTTAGCAGTCTCCTAAAGACCCAGAGGAGTTCTCCTGCTAGGCTTCCATCCATGTTCTTTTGCATTTGTAGACATTTTGAGAGGCTCCTTCCCTGCATTCTTAAGGGCCAATTATCTGGGCTTTGACCTGAAATAAGGGCCCTGCCTTCTGATCTTCAACGATATGTACATGGACACACACCTTTCAGATTCAACTCTGAGATTTTTGGTTCTAAAGAAACAACTGTATTCCCCACAAAAGATGACCTCAAGCAGCAGCCTCCTAAGAGAGGCGCTTGCTTAGTCTAGATCCTGTAACACTGCAAAGAGATTGAGAATGCCATTAAAATGGAATCTTTAAAAAGACACTGATTTCTAAGAACAAAGGGAACTGTTTAGAAATTATAAAATGCTATCAAAATACATTCCAAACACAAAAATGTAAAAGTTAGTGTACTTCAAGAGACACGTAAACTTGCAAAATGCAAAAGTTAAACATAAATTACCTTCATGCTAAGTATTAGCAGATAATCTTTAAAAATAAGCTGTTCGTCAAGAGACCACCGTTTTCAGTAAAATATCTTGCAATTTTAGATACATTACTTTCATTATTTCCATAGAGAACGAAGACCAGCATGCATTGTTAAGAACTCAGAGGACCTTCTGATTCTGCTGTTTTACCATAATGTATTCTCAGACGCTGGCCATGCCACACCACGAGCGGCAGAACGCCCCAGTCTGTAGCTGGACCCCAGGGGCCCTGCCAGTCCCTCCTTTACCCTCACAGGCACTCGGTTCTCAGAACCTCTGTCCCTCTTTCAGACTCAAGCAGGCGTGAAGTGGCTTAGATGATTAACATCCTCAGAGCGGGTAGCATCTGTATGAAGCTAAAGAGAACTCCAAAATAAGCACGAGACTGGTTTTATCCCAAAGGTAACCTGGTGTTAGAAAAGGGCTCAGGCAATCTCCTATAACTGCATAAAGCCTCTCGATGTCTGATGTCCGTATCTGTGAGGTACAGACTCCACATTGAAGCTTCTATGAAGATTAGGTTAAGTGAATCTATAAACAAACAACAAACTTAATCTGAACGCCCATTTGTGGGGAACTGGTTAGGTAAATGATTGGTAAACGCCCCTGTAATGGTTTTTTGGAGGTGTCGACTTGGCTAGGCCACAGTCCTCCATGACTCAAACACCCAGCTAGGCATGGCCATGAAGGGATTTTTCACTTGCAATTAAAGCCCCTAATCAGCTGACATTAACAGCAAGGGAGTATTCCTGGATAGTCTGGGTGAGCCTGATTCAGTCAAAAGACCTTGGAAGCAGAAAGGCCTGTAAAGGGGAGACCTCCCTGGAATAAGGGAAGAAGCTGCATGTGTGGACAACAGTGTCCGCTCCCCTGAGGAGTTTAACCTGCCCACTCTTCCCTCCGTCAGTCCCCTGCCCAGGAGCCCCACCTGCCCGGGACCTGCAGGCGGGACCCCCAGCCCTGTGGACCTCACGCTTGCTCGCCAGCACTCACTCTCCCATAAGCCCATATCTTGTCACAGGTTCATGTTCACACACCCACGGTCTGGTTCCTGCTGGCCCTGCCTCTCCTGTCGAGGCTTGAACGACATACCCCCAACTGGAAGAGACACTGCTGTTGAAAGGCATGCATTTGAGGTCCTTCCAGGCCCCCAGTGAGATCAAAAGAAGTGTAAAGGAACATGAAAAAGTGTAAGCCTGCCTTCTGGGATAAGAAAACAGAATGATACATACACTGCATTTTGTTCCTCTATTAAAACAAAGTAAATATAGGAAAAGGATTTCTTTTTAAAAAACTATAAATCCAGAAACACAGGGAGAGCAGAGAAATAGCCACCACAAAGTCACTTTAGAAAATGAAATGGAGGGGCACCTGGGTGGCTCAGTCGGTTAAGCATCTGACTTGGGCTCAGGTCATGATCTCATAGTTCGTGCGTTTCAGCCCCATGTCAGGCTCTGTGCTTGCTGACAGCTCAGAGCCTGGAGCCTGCCTGGGATTCTGTGTCTCCCCCACCCACCCGTTCCTCCCCCACTCATGCTGTCTCTGTCAAAAATAAATAAACATTAAAAAAAATTTTTTTTTAAGAGAAGATGAAAAGGAGATGGGCCAGTGGCAAGTTATGTAGCAGACCTAAGCATGCCCGATCCTAAAACAACAAGGGAAAACAGGGAATTCTCGAATGCAAGGAACCGAGGTATTGTTACTTCTAGAACCTGGGGTGGAGAGAAGACTCAAGAATTTTGGAAGGCCAAAAAGAGACTTATTCCTAGATTCCAAACTCCAGGGCTCCTGCACTTCCCTCAACTCAGCAGAAGTCAGGAAGTTTTCTCCCTGAAGAACGTAAGAGAGGTTTTCTGGACAAGGGAATGGCAGGCACAGACCAGAGGATTGGCGGCACACTGAAAACGAAAGGAGTACGTGGCTGTGTGCTGCCATATTGAATGCTGAATGTCAAGTATCGGCCTTCCCCCGCCAATGTGGCGCCACACATGCTGCCAGGCCTGCCCTTCCGGTCAGAGCCCAAACGACTCCTCTGGGGAATCCGACCAACTCCTGCAGACGTAAGGGGCTCATCACTGACACTGCCCAATGAGTGGCACAGCCAGTCCATGATAATCCTCAGCAGACACCCAAGGATTCCCAGACACCTGAGGTCAAATCCTCTGGGGTGCAAGGCTGAGGCCAAGACAAATAGGAAAAAAAATGGAGAAATTAGATTCAGGAGAAAAGACAAAAGAAAAAAGTCTATCTTCAGACAGAATATTGTATCCAGGAGACAAATCCAGAATGACATAAAGTAGAACGTTCAGGGGCACCTGGGTGGTTCAGTCAGTTGAGCATCCGACTTCAGCTCAAGTCATGATCTCGTGGTTCGTGAGTTCAAGCCCCACATTGGGCTCGCTGCTGTCAACCCGTCAGCCCAAGAGCCCACTTCGGATCCTCTGTCCCCTTCTCTCTGCCCCTCCCCAGTTTGCACTCTCCCAAAAATAAATATTAAAAAAATAAAAGACCGTTCAGAAAATAAAGAGTTCTTGGAAATTAAAAGCAAGATAGCGAGGATGAGAACTCACTAGAAGGGACTGACAAAGTTGAGTAAATCTGTGTGAAAGAACGGGAAAATGACAAAATATACTGACAGGGGATCAGAAACGGAGAGATTCAGTCAAGTGCAGCTGACACACGAATAACTGAGGCCCCATGCCAGTTGTCGATGCAGTTCCTTCTTATTTGGGCTCTTAGCATCGAGGTGCTGCCTCTCAGGCCTCCTTACCCAGATGCACCTATCTGGAGACAATGGTGAATACAGACTTGGCTACTCTTTTCTTAATTCAGAACTCTTCTATTTTTTACTTCTTTTTAATTCAGAACTCTTCTAAAAGACAGTGTCAGGAGAAGGTAAACCAAGTCACCCTGCATATTCCGATATTCCAATATTGGAAAGAATTCCAATATTGACCCTTTCTTCTCACAAGTGGCACCAGAAACAAGAGATCCGTCAAGAGAGAGGAGAGCCCAAGAAAGAAATGATGAAAATCCCCAGGAAAGCAGAGGAGAGATTTTGGCACGAGAGCTGGCACCAGACTTCTTCAAGGGCAACGAGTCGGGTTTGGGGCAGGGACTCAAGACAGAAACAGGAAGGGCTGTTAGCACCAGTGGCTCTCTCTCCACGTGGCTTTGCTAAGAGCAGTGCATCCGGTGACCCTGGTGCACATTCTCATTTCTACTAGGCTTGTCTTGACATGAGCTGACAAACTTCCTGCCCTGCAGATCACCTTGAGATATCAGCATTCCATCCCACAGAAGTGTCTCTCTTTGAGTTGCTGGCAAAATCCAGACGGCGGTGGTGAGCACGCAAGCAGCAGCATCCCAAGTCCTCCAATCACATTTCCGTCAGACGGCGAGGACCTCGTGTACGGAATGCACCGCTGCCACGTGCCCCGACTGGCGGCCCCGACCCCCCGCCCCTGGGCCCATTCTAGGCTTTGTGTGCGGACTCCCCCAGAAGGGGCTCCGGTAAATTCCCAGGGGGGCTGAGAGTCACTCTGACCCAGAGATCGCATTAGTCTTCCTAGCCAATTTCATCTAATGGCGGCAATATTGTTCTCTCCCCACACAGCTAAGTTGGTACTGGATGCCAGGTGTTTTCAACACTGAACACTATTCTTTCAAGATCTGTCGGGGATAAAAACAGAAAAGCAAGGAAATTATTAAACTACAAGTCAGGGCACGGCTTCCTTTGGTGGAAAAGGCAGAGAATTTGACCATGTTGGGCCTAAGAGGCCTTCTGAAGGATTAGTAGTGTTGTGTTCCCTGAAGAGAAACACCCTGCCCATTTTATTGTTGTTTAGGCTGTACGATTACATTGCACACACTATTCTATATGTAGGATACACTTCACAGTTGAAATATTTATAGATAGATAGATAGATAGATGCATAATTGCAAAGAGAACATCAAGGGGAGCCATCAAAGGGCCAGAGACTAATTCGGGCAGGTACGAGTCGGTGAGGATATAGACAGACGAAACAAGGTCAATGAAACCTGCCAAGTTCGAACACCAATGGCAGGGGGCAGTGCCACCGCAGGCCCTGTGAGAGGATCAGCCCTCTGACGCCAGCGCTCCCCGGTGGCATAGGCTTGCTCTGAGGCCCGCCCTGCACATCCTTGTATTTCTCTCCATCCTTGGTATCTGGTCCAGGTGGCCCTCTGCCCTGTCCATCTAAGGCGGGCAGCAGGTCGGTTTCCTTGCACCAAACCCTTTGTTCCAGCCAAGGAGAGGTCCGAGACTCTGGGGCGGAGCCTGGCTCCTAGCCCAGACCCTGTCAGTTTCCACTCGTAAGCACGAGATGTCGAGCAGCTCCTCTGACCCCCGAAAAGGCTACCCGGAGCTGGGGTTCTGCTGAAGCCCCATTTCCCACACCTACCCCAGATGTCAGCACGGGAAGGGTCTTAGAGATGATGTAGCCTGCATTGTCTTCAAAGGCCCAGGTGCTGAGGCCACGAGTGTGATGCATCCAAGGTCTCACGGCTGGACGAAAGTCAGCTCTGCCTTTCCAGAAGGATCTGAGCCTGCACGAGACAGACACCTGCTTGGGGCAGAGCCCCATCTGCCTCTGCAGCCCTCCTCGCTGCCCCAGTCTCGGCATGGCTTAGAGACGAGCACGAATTCCCTCAGTGGTACTTTGTAGCATCCAGAAGCAAGCACTCTGGGATCTCAGCAACTCAGCGGGCCTCCACTGTTAAAAGCCATAGTTTTTTTCCTTGTAATCATAACAGAAAACCAAGTTTCCTATAGGAGATTTGGAAAATACAGATACGTCTAAAAGACCCACTGCTAAAACAAGTGGCCGTTGACCCCATTTGCCAGGTGGGTGACAAAATCTGTGCAGCCACTGCCGCTCTCACCCTGGCTCTGGGCAGCCCGGTGGCTGGGTGCAGGTGGACAAAAAGAGGAGGCCCTCTGGGCCCTGGCCAGCCGCACCAGCCCCCCACCCCCACACCTCAGCTGCCACAGTCCACACAGCCCTGTGACTCTAGTGGCCACCGGTGAGGCCAAGACTGCAGGTCCACAATGGAACTTCACCCAGCAAGAAAGGACCAAGGAGATACTAACACCAAGTCAGCCCCCGCTGGCCAGGTCACGCAGCGGCATGGTGCGGCGCCCCTGCAGGCCTCGAGGCAAAAAGAGCAGAGGAGAAGGACTCTGCTCTGACCCAGACTTCGGCGCATCTAATGAGGCCAGTCCGGGCTTCCTGCCACCCCAGAACTCCAGAGAGCCCTACGTGGTACTGCAATGCTGGGTCCTATCACAGTGCAGCCCCCACGCCAGGCGCGGCCTTCTTTAGCCCCGGGCCTGACCTGGGCCTCCTCCCCTTACTGAGGACATTAGGGGATCTCCGTGTCCTTCAAATCTCCTTTGCTCTTCACAGCTCTGAATGTAAGCAGCTGAGGGTGCAGGCAGCAGGTCAAAGGGGCTCCTGAGTATCACAGGCGCTGGAGAGAACCTCGCACACCAGACAATTCCGGCTACATGCAGAGAGCCGAAGGACGGGGAACAGACGGAAAACCAATTTAAAAAACAGGTATCTTCATTTCAGCAAGTTACGGAAATTGACCTTTATTTATTGTACTAAAGTCTGTGTAACTTTTGATACAAAGTAAGGTTTTAGTACAGAAAATCCCAGTCTGTCAGAACAGTACCTGTGCACACTACCATCACAGTCCCACTCGGGCCGCAACCCAGAGAGACAGCCAGAGGGCACCAGGTGGGACCGCAGACAGCCCACCGTCTGTCTTGGTTGTCTGAGCTAGAAGACGATGCGTACCTGTGAAACAAAGGGCAGCACTGAGGACTGACACATGTCTCTTTTTGAACAACTGTGCAAGAAAATATATCCCTTTTTTTAAAAAAATGTCAGTTTGGCTAATCTACAATCTAGTGTCTAGAATTACAAAGAATAAAATGAAATCAAAGATTTCTTGCTAGTAAAATGAAATGTTAGGAATAGTATTAAAATATAGGTCCTACCCCAGTGACACTTCCACGGAGCCCAGTACAGTACCTATTATTAACAGGACGCACAGTTTAAGGAGGAACCACATCAAATCTTCAGCCGGAGATATCCAGCATCAGAAGTGCAAAAAAAAAAAAAAAAAAAGAAAGAAAAAGAAAAAAGAAAAGAAAAGAAGAAAACCCAACCAAAACAAAACCCCCAACAAAGACGTTCTTGTGGGGTCGTGTTTATGCTGGGAGCACGGTCACCGGGACTAAGAAGGTCCTCAGCCACTCTCTAGATGTCTGACAGTGAGGACACTCGGCATTAAGCTTCCCCTAAGCGCTCTGGGTTCAAAGTCTGAAACACGAGTGTCTTCACATCAGAGACAGCTGATGTACCTGCCCCAACCCCCAGCGTTTAAGAGTTACCCTGCAAAAATTGCACTGATAAAGCGGTCATTATTTACAGAAGCTGAAGAGGTCCCAGTAGCAAGCGCCAGCCCTCGGTTAACTAACACCCTGCCCAGAACTACGGTGTGGTGGTGACCCCAGGTAGAATGCGGACGCAACAATCACAGATGGAGAAGAAATGAGAGAACACGGAAGGTAGGACAGAAAGCCCGAGCAATGAGGGTGCAGGAAGCCTACGTGGTCTTCCTGGCGCAAGAAGGGAGAACACGGCTGCTGGTGACTCGGCCCTACAAAGGCACTGGTCCTGCCACAATAGCGGCTAAGCCTGCGCAGTCACCGTGTCCCTTCCAGGAGAGGTGCCACCGTGGAGTGGGAAGTTTCTTGAAGCTCTGGTCCCACCGACAGGAACCTCCCAGAGCAAAGTGGGCCCCAGCGAGGTTCCAGAGTCATTTTGCTAAAAGCAGGAACAAAACCCAACACCAAAGCAACACGGGGGTGGCTGACAGAGGGATAGGGCTGGGCACCGACAACATGGAGCCGTTCAAGTAAACATAAGCAACCAATACTTAGAAAAGGCTTGTAAACGTGTGATCTGAAAGGTTGTCTTTGCAGCATCTCTGATCGGCTGGCTAAAGAAAGGGTGGTGTTGAACCCCTCTATCGAAAAGTCTTTTGTGTTTTTTTATTTCGTCTTAAAGCACATGTGTGAGAGGAAGGCAGTCCAATGGCCTGGGCCCGGATCCTGTTCACTTGTGGCCCTGGGTCTACAGAGGAGATGCTTCCGGAGTCCATGTGCACAGGTCCTTCCCCTCCATGTTTATATACAGATAGACTTGTACTTTCAGTCACTGAGAAGGAGCTGGGCCAGACGTTTATGCCGGCAGACAAGCCACAGCGACTTCCAGCGTGGCATTCTTCTACAGCGGGCAGGCTGGAATCCACAGGACTTTGTTTTGTTCTTGATTGACCATTGCCAAGATCTGAGTGCAAATGCTCGACAGGGCTCCTCCCTGGATGACCCCTGCAAGACAGCCCCCAAACACACCATTGAGTTCAAAGTGAGTGAGACCCCAGGCTTGTGGCAAATAAATACATCTTTTACTCTTTCTGGTTTTCTGCCTGTTTGGAGCTGCTTGGTTTTCTTTCCTCGCTCTCTTCCATCAGCAAGAAATTGGGGAAGAGAAAGAAAAGAGTTGAGTGCAAATAACTTTGGTTTTTTTATCTGTCCCTCTGCTCAGCTGTTGAGTAGTAGGATGCTGAAAATGCGGGCTCAGATGAAGGTTGGTGTCAAATTTTGCCAGGCTCAGGGGCGCCTGGGTGGCTCAGTTGGTTAAGCGTCCAACTCTCGGTTTTGGCTCAGGTCAGGATCTCACGGTTTCGTGGGTTCGAGCCCTGCGTTGGGCTCTGCGCTGACAGTGCAGAGACTGCTTAGGATACTCTCTCTCTCCCTCTCTCTCTGCCCCTCCCCCACTCACGCTCTCTCTCAAAATAAATAAACTTTAAAAAAATTTTTTTCTTTTGCCAGGCTTCGTGGGCCCCTGTAACAGGGATGACCAGGATCTGCCCACTCACGCCAACTGCACACTCTCACCGCATGCCCTGGATGGGGCTTGCCTAGTCTTGCAATGTGGAGCCTGGCACATGGGAAAGCAGTTTGGGGCTCTGTTGCGATGGTTCAATCAGCAGCAGGATTCTCCAGAAACAAGAATAAGTTTAAGGAGCCGGGGCATCCCCATAGGCCAGTGAAGACTCCCAGGCAAGATGATGATACGTCCCCAGCTATGGCCAGCCCTGCCCTGCAGGCTTTCAACACCAGAGGTCCCGTAGACACTAGCCCAGAGCTCTCAGGGTGCTCCATGGAACAGCACTGGTAGACAAAACAGTCCCCGGCCACTTCCCACAGGTATGGACAGAAATAGACAGGGAGCATTTAGAAACTGCTGTCGAACTGTGACAAGAGTAATTTTATGTCTGTTGAAACTAAGAGAAGAAAGTCAAAGGTTATATTTTGTAAGTTTTGGAGTTTTAAATTTTCATTTCTCTAGTAATTACTAACATATTTGACTAAATACTGGTCTGTGACAGATTGGAGATTGAAACTCCCATACACATACATAGAAGCTCCGAGTCTGGTTTTTGAGACCGTTTTGCACAAGAAACACGAAATCAGATCACAACAGTCCCTACAAGTGAATTAGAATCACGGTCCTTGCCTCTGCGAGCCCAGTGTTCATTAACCCCACCACAAACGACTGGTTTCATCAGAGGTTGAAAGCCACAAAGTGAAGTGCTTCTTTCGGTTTGTGGTGCTTTGAAGATCAAAGCTGGTAAGAGTGCAGCTTTTCCTTCGCCAAACCGTACGGCAAGAGTGGAGCGCCCTGGAGGGTGTGAAGGGCAGATGGCCGCAGCCACCAACTAGAATGCTGGAGCTCTACGCTCGGCACCTGTGCTGTGAGATGAATTTGTTGCTGCCTGGGTAAAAGTCCGGGTGGACAAGGCCAGACCACACCTACCTGTGAAGTATCTACTGTACTCCTGTTCGATCTTCTGAGCCGTCTCGAACTGCTCTTTGGAATGCCTCTGAGTCACCTTGTCCTTCAGGTAGATGGGGTCTCTCTGCTCCCTATCAGACATCCAGAGAAGCAGGCTGAGTCTCCTGCCTCCCCGGGCCCTCCGCCTTCCCGAGTAACAGGGCCTCTGTCAACAGGGCCCCATCCGCTCCTCTGGTAAAGCACAGCGACAGCCTGCAGGCCCCATGGAGTGCTCTGGGCAGTAGGGGGGAGGTGGGCGCCCCACTGCAGGCACACAGAGAACAGACCCCCCCTGCCCCCCAGCTGGTCCCCAGGTGCAGGAACCGGAAGCTTAGAAGCACAGAAAGGCAAAATGGAGGGGAGGGCTTGACGAGCTGTCAGCCCAACCAGTGTGAAAACTAAAGCTCAGTGAAAACAAAGGCTCATCCATGACCCAAGCCAGCTCCTAGCAGACCTGGATCCAGCCCAGGTCAGCTAGTCACCGTGTCCCCGTGAGCACCAAGCTGAGAGGCGGAAGGGCAAAGAGGGGTGGGATGCCCAGGAAGCAGAGCAGACAAAGCCGCGCATACTCCGGGAACCGTGGCAGCAACCAGAGAGGGCAAAGGTGCAGTGGGAGGAGGGCTGTGCTTGGTTAGCCCTGTCTGACCGAGCGTTGAGACGGGGAGGGTCCCACACACGCTGCCCGTCTCATTCTCCCACGTCCGCCCCCACTGCCTAGCGTTTGAGCCAGCAGCCCCATCCCCAGCAAGGCCCCTGCCGAGCCCCCGCCGAGCCGGGCACCTACTTGATGTGTTTGGCGCTCTTGTAGTGGATGAAGATGACAATGGGGTAGATGTGCATGTGGTGCAGCCGCTCGATGGCATGGGGGGAGATGTCCAGGAGACAGTGCCGGTTCTGAGGGGGGGAGGGGGAAGAGTAAGTGCCCCGGGACAGGCAGGGGGCGGTGGGCTGGGCCTCAGAAACACTGACACCCTTCTGAGGACACCTCCTGCCTTTCTCTGCCACTGCTGGGTCCCACCTCTCCCACACTGCTCTCCCTCACTCCATACACAAACACGAAGGTCTTACCCGTGAACCAGGCAGCATGACCAGTCTTCCACGAAGACCACGTAGGAAAAACCGTGGGGAGCTTTACCCCAGAAAATCTCTCCCCCACAAGCTGTCAACTCTGATGGTGGTCAAGGCTCGGAGCCAGGGTGGAGTGGGGTCTGGACTGCCCACCTCCACAAACTTCCTGTCCTTCCTCTGCCCAGATACAGGGAACTTTCTTAAAGCCCACCCCTAGCCGGGCCTCAGAAGCCTCACTTCTGCCAGACTGAGCAAAAGAAGACATGGAGATTCAGCAGGGCCTGCCCCGGGGAAGGGAAGTGCGTGTCTTTGAGTGGCTGTGACTGAAACGTGTCCCGGGGTTCCCTGAGCCTGCGGGCAGAGTGTGAGCCAAGGAAAGACCACGGGCCCTCTGCACGTGGCTCTCCCCGATGCCCACAAGCTGCAGAGAGGGAGCCCAACGTCGGCCAGCTTTCCACCTTCCTGGAGCACCCCTAACTGGAGCACATGCACCTCTTTCGCTCAGTGAGGGGGACACCAAGGAGTAGCCACACCTTCAACAGCTGCTTTTCCAATATCCCTTCCAGATTTCCCCACTTTTCCTCCTGCTGCCTGGCAAACGGACCCCAGTACCTTCAAGAGCCTTAAAGACACACAGAAATGGCTCTTAATCCTTTCAGGGGCAGAGACCCTGATGGAGGCTGGGCACCCTGTCCCCAGAACAAGGCACACGTAAACACGTCTGCACATAAGCAGAGCAGATACAGGACCCTGCTGTAGAATCCCTCGTGTGGGGCTTTCCTAGAGTTCAAAGCTCCCATCAGATCCCCTCAGAGGGACAGAGGTGACATGTGCGCAGGGACTAGCATCCTGTTGGTGACCGTGGAAGCACACAAAAACAGTGGGGGCAACCCTCGAGGAGAGCGACTTGGGACTAAAGGGACACAGGCAAGTTCACCAAAGGCCCAAGAAACAAGCAAGGCAGAGATCCAAAAGGGCCAGGCATCCAAGCCCAAAAGCTCAAACCCTAACCCTTGGTCTGAGGCAACAGGTACCTTTTCTGTGATCTCCTTTATGGAAGCCACCGTGGTCACATCAAAATGGCCACTCCTCCGCTTATAGTCGACGAACAGGCAGTCTTTGACGCCCCGCTCGATGGCCTGCTGGGAGGCCTTCATCACCTCTGCAAAGCACAGACACGGGAATGAGGATGCCCCCTGGCATGGTGAGCTGTCCCAGCACATTCTGGGCAAGGACACTGTGCAGAAGAGCAGTTCTGCCATCCTTACTTCCAGAGAAAGATCCGGAAGGCACAGAGCAATGTGACCCAAGTCAGGAGGACTCAGAAACACCGTGGAACGCAGCCCCAGGGGACAGGTGGACATAGCCCAGTAGGCACAGAGGGTGCCCCTTACCAAGGGGGCATCTGCAGAACTTGCCGGGCGCCTCGTTCACCAGCATCTCCTTCACCACGTCCAGTAAGGGCCCCAGAATGAGGACGGGCCTCAGGGAGGTGCAGTCTACTTTCTGGACCCGCTGATAGGCAAGGCTCACCGAATCTGTGGGAGACAGGGGCAGTGTCACAGGCACGTGCCTGGAGCAGAGGGAGGGAGAGAGGCCGGGGACCCACTGCTGCCCTGACCTTTCTCAGCCCAGGCAGCTTTGCCCGCTTCAGTCCACACATCCAGAGCCAGGTGGAGTGAGCAGCTCAGCACGGTTCGCCTGTTCAGTACTGGAGAGTCCCCTTGTCCTGGGCACACCAAGCTCACAGGCAGAATTGAGGGGAAGTCTGTCCCCTCCCTCACCCACACCTCCACACCTCCATACATGAAGATTATCCATGTAGATCTACATGGCTTCCTATAGAGCATTTCTCAACCTGGTGACCAGCTGACCTGTTCCGGTCAGCAGGGGAGGGTTTGGTGGCCACAATGACCATCTGGGAACTACTATGCATTTCTGACTAAAGCCTCTGAGGAGTCCTGGAGCAAAGGAACTCCTCCACGAAAAGATGAACACATCTTCCCTTTTAAAAATCAGAACATTACAGATAGGGCGAAACAGCTCTGACACCCATTCTCCAGTCCTGGTCCCCGCCAGCCTCCTCATAACCACTATTATGAGCTGGAAGTACATCCTTCCAGATGTTTGTTGTTGTCACATGTTGATTTTTACATACTCAAAAAACACTAGTAAATATGCTGTGTGTGTGCACGTGCCCAACAAAAATGACACAACACTATAAACATTCTGCACCTCCCTCTTCCAGTCAGTGTTATGTTTCTGGAAGGCATCCCTGTTAATTCATACTGCCCTCCCACATTCCTTCTGAACTTCCCATGCATGGATACACTGCGTCTACACCTCCATTTCCCTGTGTATGGACATCAACTCACTATGCCTTCAACTTATTTGAGCAAGAATCATATTCTACCCTAATGACTATGAACATTCCACACAGTGGGATACCAATTTAGAAGATTCCTGTTCCTCCCTGAATAATCTGCTTTGTTGGAAGTCCTCACAATTACAGATTCAGAGAGCTATAGAACATCTCACAAGTCATTAAATCCAACCACAGAAAACATAAAACTCCCTGGGAAGAGAAAAGATACATATAGAGAATCTGGAAGTAACATAATGTAGGCATGTAAATCACTCTAAATCTGGTGTAGATATTTAAAAATGAAAGCATAAAAGTAATTATAAATCTATGCTAATCTATACAGTGATAGAAAAAGAGGTGATAGGTGTCATCAACAATATAAATGGGGTTGGGGTCACAGAGGTGTAACATGGAATTTTTGCAGGAGACTGAAATTAAGTTACTATCAGTTTAAAATGGACTGTTATAACGTTAAAACTTTAAGGGGTTTTATGTAATTTCAATGGTAACCAAAAAGAAAATCTCTTTAAAATATACATGAAGGGAAATGGGAAGGGAATCAAAACCTGTCACTACCAAAAGCAAACAAAAAAAAACGAAACCCACAAAACATACAACAGCGGGCAGCAAGGGAGGAAGAGATGGACAAAAATGGTATAAGACACACAGAAAACAATTCAAGTGGAAAGAAGTCCTCCCATATCAGTAATGACATGTGAATGGATGGGCTGAATGGATAAATAAATAAGATCCAGCTACATGCAGTTTGGGAGACTCACTTTAGTTCTAAGAATACCCACCGGCTAATAGTGAAAGAACAGAGAAAAGCTATTTCGTGCAATTGAGAATGTAAAGAGAGCAAGGTAGTCATGTTCTAGCAGCCTCCACAGACTCTCAGGCAGACGATGTCACAAGAGACAAAGTAGGACATCATATAATGACAAAAGGGTGAATTCTCCAGAAAGATACAACAATTATAAACACACATGCACCTAACATCAGAACCCTCAAATACATGACACAAACATTGACAGAACGGAAGGAAGAACCAGCAACACAATATTCATAGGGACTTCAAAGCCCCACTTTTGTTATGGACAAAACAGCCAGACAGAAAATAAGGAAAGAGCAGCTGAACCACAAAGCAATCCATACCACGTGGACCTAACAGACAGGCACAGAACACTCCAACCAGCAACAGCAGAATACACACTCTTCTCAAGTACACAGGGAGCATTCTCCAGGATAGACCACAAAATTAATTTAAGAAGACTGAAATTATATAAAAATCTTTTCTGACAATGGAATGAAACTAGAAATCAACAGCAGAAAGAAAAAAAAAGGAAAATAGACCCATACTTGGAAATGCAACAAGTCACTCTTAACCCAAGGGTCAAAGAAACAAATCAGAGAGGAATTTAGAAAACTTTGGAGACAAATGAAAACAACACAGCATACCGACGCTTGCAGGATGCAGAAAAGCAGTCCTAAGAGGGAAATCTGTGGTAGTAAATGCTGACATTGAAAAAGAAGAAATCAACAATCCAACTTCACGCTTTGAGGAATCAGGGGGAAAAAAGAAAAAACTAACCCAAATTTAGCAGAAGGAAGGGAAAAATAGAGAGCAGAGATAAATCAGAGAACAGAAAACCAGAAAAAAAAATCAATGAAACCAAGACTTGGCTTTTTAGTAAGGTCAACAAAATTGACAAACTCTTAGCTAGAATAATGAAGAACAAAAGGTGGAAGCTTAATGTAACTGTAGGAAGTGAAGAAAGGGACATAACTGATTTCACAGAAATAAAAAGGATTATAGAAAACTACTATGAATAATTATATGTAAACAAACTGGACAGCCTGGAAGAAATGATAAATTCCCAGAAACATAGAATGTATTATGACTGTGTCATGAAGTAATTTTTAAAAATCTGAACAGAGCTATAACAAGGAGACTGCAAGTAATAGAAAAAACTTCCCAGGACAAGATGGCTTCTTCAGCAGAGAATTCTACCAAAATAAAATTTAAAAAATTAGTATCAGTCTCTTCACACTCTTCCAAAAATTGAAGAGGAGGGGGCGCTCCCAAACTCATTCCTCAGCACAACAAGAAAACTACAGACCAGTATCCCTGATGAATATAGACACAAAAATCCTCAACAAAATACTACCAGACTGAACTCAACAACACATCAAAAAACACATCATATGCCACGACCAACTGGGATTTATCCCTGGAATGCAAGGATGGCTCAACATACAAAAATCCATCAATGTCATACACCATATTAACAAAATGAAGGACAAAAACCACATCACCTCAATTGACACAGAAAAAGCATTCGACAAAACTTAATACCCTCTCATGATAAAAACACTTAACAAACTAGAACAGACAGAAACTACTTCAACATAACAAAAGCCATATGAAAAGTCCATAGCTAACATCATATTCAATGGCAAAAGATGGAAAACTCTCCCTCCAAGAGCAGAAACAAAGGCAAAGATGCCCCCATTTGCAACTACTATCCAACAGGTTTACTGGGAATCCCAGCCAGGGCAATTAAACCAGGAAAGAAAGACAGCATCCACGTTAGAAAACAAGTACTAAAATTATCTGTTCACAGATGACACAAAATCATGCAACAAGTTCTAGAGAATACACACACACACACACACACACACACACACAACCTGTTACAACTAATGATTTCAGCAGTTTCAGAATACAAAATCAACATACAAAAATCAGTTGCATTTCTATATGCTAACAATGACCATTCTGAAAAAGAAATTAAGAAAACAAACCCGTTTACTAGAGCATCACAAAGGAAAAAACACTTAGGAACCAACCTAACCAAGGAGGTGAAAGACTTGTAAACTACAAACTACACAATATTGCAAAAAGAAATCAGAGAAGATACAAATACATGGAAAGACATCCTATGCTCTGGACTGGAAGATTCAGTATTGTTAAAATGTCCATACTACCGAGGAGGAGGGAAGATGGCGGCGTAGGAGGACGCTGGGCTCACCGCGCGTCCTGCTGATCACTTAGATTCCACCTACACCTGCCTAAATAACCCAGAAAACCGCCAGAGGATTAGCAGAACGGAGTCGCCGGAGCCAAGCGCAGACGAGAGGCCCACGGAAGAGGATGGTGAAACATGAAATGACTTACAAAACCATTTTGTTTTTCTTGGGACCTCCCTCTTGGAATTCTCCAATCTGCTGCTCTAGTCTGAGTTGGTTGCTTTCCAGGACTACTGCATCGTTACCAGTACCATCCTGAGTCCAAGACCAAGGGGAACCCATGACCCAAGTCCTATGCTTTGAAGATCCTTCTCCAGGAATTTGGCTCCCACGGAGTGAAGAGTCTCTAAGATAAAGGCGTCAGGCCAGCCAGAAACACGTTCTTCCTTGCAGACCACACCCTGGGGACCTTGGATCCTGGAATTCCCTGGATTGCTCCAAGTCTTCTTCCAGGACCTGTGGGAACCTCTTCTCTGAGTCTGCTATCCTGAATGTGGACCTTGGTCTGTGTGTGTGTGTGTGTGTGTGTGTGTGTGTGTGTGTGATAGAGAGAGAGAGAGCGAGAGAGAGAGCCAGCCAGCCAGAGACAGAGAGACAGAGATGTGACTAGGGGCATCTATTGGGGGTGCTGCTGCTGGCCTAGAGAGTGGACAGAACTTCTTGACTGTTGACGTTGCATGCAAGGCCCCTTGTGGTGCTGAACAGAGCCTCCAGTGAGAAAACAAAGGGATGGGCTAGGGGCTAGCTCTCCTCTCAAGTCTTCACATTCCAGCCTACAACTCCAAGTGGGAATTTAACACCCTTCCTCCTTCCAGAAGGTATGCTGGTGAATTTGCTAAAGTAGGAGTATATATATTTCACTGAACTATTTGTTGCTTGAGCCATATCTTTAAATGCTTCAGTTTAAAAAAAAAAAAAAAATGTCCATACTACCTAAATCAATCTACAGATTCAATGCAATCCCTCTGAAAATCCCAATGGCATTTTTTGCAGAAAGAAAAAAAAAAAAACCCTGAAATTCATATGGAATCTCAAGGGACCCTGAATAGCCAAAAGAATCCAAAAAGAACAAAGTTGGAGGCCTCACACTTCCTGATTTCAAAACGTACTAGGAAACAACAGTTATCAGACAGTATGGTCCTGGCATAAAAACATATATACTGACCAGTGGAAGACAGAGAGAGCCCAAAAATAAACCCTGTATAATGGCTACATGATTTTTGAAAAGAGTGCCAAGATTACACACTCAGGAAAGGACTTCAACAAATGGTGCTGGGAAAACGGATACCCACATGCAAAAGAATGAGGTTGGACCTTTATCTTACACCATATACAAAAATTAACTTAAAATGAAATTAAGATCCAAACAGAAGACCTAAGATCATAAAACTCTGGGAAGAAAACAAAGAACAACCTTCATGACATTGGTGTGGGCAATGATTTCTTTTAATTATTATTTGAGAGAGAGAGAGCACAGGCAAGAGTGGCAGAGAGAGAGCGAGCGAGCTAGAGAGAGAGAACCTTAAGCAGGCTCCACACTCAACACAAAGCCCAAAGCACGGCTCAATCTCACAACTGTGAGATCACGACCTGAGCTGAAATCAAGAGTCAGATGTGTATGGAATACTACTTGGTAATGAGAAAGAATGAAATCTGGCCATTTGTAGCTACGTGGATGGAATTGGAAGGTATTATGCTAAGTGAAATAAGTCAGGCAGAGAAAAATAGTTACCATATGTTTTCACTCATATGCAGATCCTGAGAAACTTAACAGAGAACCATGGGGGGGTGGGGAAGGGAGGAAAAAAGAGTTGCAGAGAGGGAGGGAGGCAAACCATAAGAGACTTAAATACTGAGAACAAACTGAAGGTTGATGAGGGGTGGGGGAGAGGGGAAAGTGGGTGATGGGCATTGAGGAGGGCACCTGTTGGGATGAGCACTGGGTGTTGTATGGAAACCAATCTGACAATAAATTATATTTAAAAAAAAAAAAAAAAGAGCCAGATGTTTAACCAACTGAGCCACCCAGGCGCCCTGGGCAATGATTTCTTGAACAGAACAAAAAGCACAGGCAATGAAAGCAAAACAGACAAATGGGACTACATCAGATTTTAAAACTTCTGAGCATCAAAGCAAATAATAGAGTGAAAAGGCAACCTCTGAAATGGGAGATAATATCTGCAAAACATACATCTGATGCTAACATCCGGAATTGATTTTTCGAGGGTTTATTTAAATTTCAGTTAGTTGGGGCACCTGGTTGGCTCAGTTGGTTGAGCATCTGACTTTGGCTCAGGTCACGATCTCACGGTTTTTGAGTCTGAGTCCTGCATCAGTCTCTGTGCTGACAGCTCAGAGCCTGGAGCCTGCTTTGGATTCTGTGTCACCCTCTCTCTCAGCCGCCTGCTCCTTCTCTCTCTCTCAAAAATAAATAAATATTAAAAAAAAATTCCAGTTAGGGGCGCCTGGGTGGCGCAGTCGGTTAAGCGTCCGACTTCAGCCAGGTCACGATCTCGCGGTCCGTGAGTTCGAGCCCCGCGTCGGGCTCTGGGCTGATGGCTCAGAGCCTGGAGCCTGTTTCCGATTCTGTGTCTCCCTCTCTCTCTGCCCCTCCCCCGTTCATGCTCTGTCTCTCTCTGTCCCAAAAATAAATAAACGTTGAAAAAAAAAAAATTAAAAAAAAAAAAAATTCCAGTTAGTTAACATACAATGTGATATTAGTTTCAGGAATCGAATTTAGTGATTCAACACTTACATAGAACACCTGATGTTCACCACAATAGGTGCCCTCCTTAATACCCATCACCTATTTCACCCATGCCACACCCATCTCCACTCTGGTAACCCTCAGTCTGTTCTGTATAGTTAAGAGACTGTTTTTTGGTTTGCCTCTCTTTTTTCCCTATGATCATTTATTTTGTTTCTTAAATTCCACATTGTGAAATCATATGGCACACTTAGCTTTCTCTGATTGATTTATTTGGCTTAGCATTATACTCTCTAGCTCCATCCATGTTGTTGCAAACAGCAAGAGTTCATTCTTTTTGATGGCTGAGTAATATTCCATTGTACATATATACCACATCTTCTTTATCCCTTCATCAGTTGATGAACACTTGGGCTGTTTCTATAATTTGGCTATTGTTGATAATGCTGCTATAAACATCAAGGTGCACGTATCCCTTTTAATTAGTATTTTTGTATCCTTTCGGTAAATACCCAGTGGTGCAACTGATGGATCACAGGGTAGTTCTATTTTTATAAAGAATTTCTACAACTCAACAACAAAAAGGCATATAATTTTTAAAAACAGGCTAAGGATTAGAACGGACAATTCTCCAAAGAAGATATACAAATGGCCAGCAAGTTTATTTTTTTAAAAAAATGCTCTACATCACTAATTATAAGAGAAATGCAAATGAAAAACTACCCTCAGATACGACCTTTACACCCATTAGGATGGCCACATGAAAAGAACAGAAAATAACAAGTTGGCGAGAATGCAGATAAATCAGAACCTTTGTGCACTGTTGGTGGAAATGTAAAATAGTGCAGCCATTATGGAAAACAGTATGGAGGTCCTTCAAGAAAATTAAAAATAGAGGGGCGCCTGGGTGGCTCAGTCGGTTGACAAATTGTCACAGTGGGTTTAAAAAAAAAAAACAAAAAAACCCTAGGGGTGCCTAAGTGGTTCACTTGACTAAGCATTTGACTTTGGCTCAGGTCATGATCTCATGGTCCGTGGGTTCGAGCCCCGCGTCGGGCTCTGTGCTGACAGCTCGGAGCTTGGAGCCTGCTTCGGATTCTGTGTCTCCCTCTCTCTCTGACCCTCCCCCGTTCATGCTCTGTCTCTCTCTGTCTCAAAAATAAATAAACATTAAAAAAAAAAAAATAGAAACCATACGATAAAGCAATCCCACTTCCAGTAATATAGCCAAAAGAATTCAAAGCAGAGATATTAGCACACCCATGTTCATCCAGCCTTCTTCATAATAGCCAAGAGGCAGAAGGAACCCAAATTCACTGCAAGATGAATAAAGAAAATGGGGTAGGTATACACAATGGAATACTATGTAGCCTTAAACAAACAAACAAACAAAAAGAAATCCACAGAAATCCTGTCATACTACAACATGGATGAGACTGCAGGATATTTGCTAAGCAATTAAGCCCATCATAAAGAGCCAAATGCTGTGTGACTCCACTCATATGAAATGTCTCAAGTAGTCAAAATCATAGAAACAGAAGTAGAAGGTGATGTGGGTGTCAAGGTGGGGAATGGGGGGTGGGGAGGGAAAATTAGTGTTCGGTGGGTACGGTTTCAGTACGGCCCGATAAAAAGTTCTAGAGGTCTTGGGCACAACGGTGCAAATACACTTAACACTACTCAACTGTACCATACTTACAACTGTTAAGATGGTAAATTTAAAGTTATGTGGATTACTGAGCAAGAAAAAGGTCTGCTGAAAACATCCAGGCTCTCCGGGCTGAAGCACGGAGACAAAAAAAGAGATGGAAAGGCATATAAAACATAAGGGACATCGCCAAACAACTGACGTACAGGAGAGAGAAGAACAGCACAGAAGGAGCTTACGAGAAACACCGGACCGTCCTCTTCCAAAACTGACGAAAACGTCCGGCCTCAGATTCCAGAAGCGCTAAGAACCACCCACGGCCACCACCGAAGCCCCAGCCGAGTAGACATAAAACCACACCTCGTACCTCGTGGTAGCACTGCTGAGAAACGCAGACAAGGAAGATCTTCAAGACAGCCGGGGGGATGGAGAAGGGTCAGACACACGTTACCTTCCGCACTGCGAACAACGTGAAAGAGGACTTCTCACCGGAAACGACGTGGGGGGAGGCTGCAACGCACCCCCTAGAGCAAGTCTCCCCCAGTGCCGGAACCTGGGACTGTTCCCTTACGGAGCGAAGAGTAACCGAGTGAAGCATCTTCGGAGGAGGCGCTCATCCTGGATCACCCGGGCCCTGAGCGCAATCACGTGGGCCCTTGTGAGCGACAGAGGGAGTTCTGAGACAGACAAACATGGAGAAGGTGAAGGAACACGGAGCAGAGAGATGTGAAGATGCTGGTGATGTGGCCACACGTGTAGGCACGCTGGCAGCCACCAGAAGCTGTAAGAAACAGATTCTCCCCTAGAGCCCTGGAGGGAGTGTGGGCCTGCTGTGCCTTTTTTTTTTTGGACCCAAAGGTAGATTTTGGACTTCTAGCTCCCGGGACTGTGAGAGAATAAACGTACATTGTGTTAGCCACAACACCTGTGATATTTGCTACCGCAGCCTTAGGAAATGAATGCCCCACGAAAGCCAGAAGACCGTATCTTGAAAACGCAGAAATAAAAGACTGCCCGTTTAAACTTCCATATCCGTTTGCATATCCATATCCAAAATATACATATCCATTTTTCACTCCATTTGGAGTGAAAGTCTCCAAAGATGATGGGAAAACACATAAGCAAACAGGGAGAGAATGTGTCGCCAAGGATCCTGCCTGAAAGGAAGTGCTAAAGGTCACCCCACAGCAACAACAAAACAGCCACTATGTGAGGTGAAGTAACACGTTAACTCACCTTGCTGTGGTACTATGGCACCTACTGCGCGACACACGTAACAAATCATCACGTTGTGGACCTTAAACCCACACAGGGTTACATGTCGACTCTATCTCAAGAAAGCAGGGAAACAAGAGACGCTAAAGGGAGCTGCTCGGCGGGAAGGAGGGAGCATGCGCGGGGGGCAGAGCAGCAGGCAGGCGTGAAGAGCAGGAGGCAGGGCGCGTACAAGTGAATGACTGGCGTGCGCACCAACGATACGGTCTCCGGCTCAAAATACACGTCGCATGAAAGTGGTAACGGGAATGGCGGGGAGGAGGTACCTGGAAGTCAGAGGGTTCCCGTGTTTTAGAATTTTTAGGGAAATGGCCAGAGTGATGACTTATGTTGGTGCTGAGGCAGACACGTACACCGTGAGGCCTCCTGCAACCCCCCAAGGAACAAACAAAATCAATTAGGAAAACGAACAGACGGACTGGAGGACACAGAATAATGAAAATACTTGATGCAGCCAAAAAAAAAAAAAGGTAAACAAGGAAACAAAAGAAACATAAAACAGGCAGAACCACAGAAAACAAATGGTAAGAAAGTAAAAGTAAATCCAAACCTACCAGTATATTTAATGGGGTAATTAAATACTCTGATCAGATGATAAAGATTGCCACAAGTATGTTCACTCAGACTGTGAAAGCTCATGTCGTACACTGTTCTGTAAATGTATGTGTACTTTCTTTACATATATGATATTTCAAAAAATGAAAAAAGACAAATTGTCACAGTGGGTTTAAAAAAAAAACAAAAAAAACAAAAAAACCCTAGGGGTGCCTAAGTGGTTCACTTGGCTAAGCATTTGACTTTGGCTCAGGTCATGATCTCGCGGTCTCTGAGTTTGAGCCCCGCGTCAGGCTCTGTGCTGACAGCTCAGAGCCTGGAGCCTGCTTCGGATTCTGTGTCGCCCTCTCTCTCTGCCCCTCCCCGCTCATGGTCTGTCTGTCTCTCTCAAAAATATGTAAACGTTAAAAAACAAAACAAAACAAAAAACAAAAAAAACAAAAACACCCTACAACCTGCTTACAGGAGACATTTACATATAAAGCTACGGAACAGTTTAAAGGAGAGGGACAGGAAAGGTGAACTATGCAAAAACTAACAAAAAGAAAATGGGTGTCACAATTCAGACAAAACAGACTCTAAGGCAAGAAACATTAATAGAGATGAAGATTATTTCATAATGAACAAAAGGGTCAATTTACCAAGGAAGGATCATAAATCAAAAGGTGTGTGTGCCTAAACACAATTTCCAAATATGTAATGTAAAAACCCCGAAGAACCAAATGAAGAATGGACAAATTTCTATTCTTCAAAGACGTCCCCAGGACACGCATGGAAGACACCAGAGATGGTGTCTACGGGAAAAGGGGAAGGGGAATGTGAAACTAAAGATCAAAAAAATGAAAGGGGAAAAAAACAAAAAAAACTAAAGAACAAAACCTTGCTTTAAGACATCAACAGATTTTTCTGTAAAGATCAACAAAACCAAGCAAAGGTTTTTGCCAAAAGGTTCATGCACATAAAGATAGTCTTTCTTACATTTTACATTTAAACATGTATAAACATCAGGGCGCCTGGGTGGCTCAGTTGGTTAATCGCTTGACTTTGGCTCAGGTCATGATCTCGCAGTTTGTGTTCAGGCCCCGCATCGGGCTCTGTGCTGACAGTGCAGTGCCTGAAGCCTGCTTCAGATTGTGTGTGTGTGTCTCTCTCTCTGGCCCTCCCCTGCTCACACTGTCTCTCTCTCTCTCTCTCTCAAAAGTAAATAAATATTAAAAAAATAAAAACAAAATAATAAATAAAATAATAAAATAATAGAGCAGAATAGAGTAGAGAAGAAAAGACTACACAGAAAGATCCATTCTTAGCTCCAGGACACAGAAAAACAGATGTGGCCCACTGGCTGGGGTTTGCCAACCCTGTCCTGACAGGGAGAGACAGAGACCATGAACAAGGGTGGGATTCACTCAACCCTCTGTGCCTAAGGCCTTAATTTTAAAAATAAAAAAGGGAGGAGAGGAGGAAGGCAGGGAAGGAAGAAACCGGCTATCCTACTGGCTGCTGCTCAGTGCCACCTTCACTGCCTGCCTGCCCGTGAGGGCGACATTCGAGGACACTGGACACACACCCGGGTCCCAGGAGCGGCATTCACAAGGGCCTCCTGCTTTACAGGACAAGTGCACCCTTTCCACAAGGGCATTCTGCCAGGGGATGTCTGACGCTCCCAAATATGCAACTCCAGCCCTGGCTGGGTGCCTGGTCCTGGAAAGATCTTGTAAGAATCATCAATGGACACAGGAGTGAAGCCAGAAAAGGCCAAAGATCTGCAGAGACTGGTGGCTCTCGGTTACCACCAAACAGCCTATGATAACCCCAAAACAAACCAGGAGCAATGCATCGATTAGAGGCTGCTTCCGCCCATCCAATGCCTATCCTTCCTCTCTTCCTTACTAGGTACTGAGGCCGGCACAGTGCCAGCTAAGACCCTGCTTTTTCAGGGTCTCTTGCCGATGCAAGTAGCCAATGAGATGTGAGCAGAAGTCACACGGTGGGACTTCCAGGTAAGCCGTTTAAAGAGGCGCACGCGGCTGCAGCCCACTCTCACCCCATCCTCCTTCCTGCTGCCTGGACACGGATGTGACGGCTGGAGCTGCAATGTCACACAGAGGGCAGGCCCTGGGGACAGCAGCGCCGCCACCCTAACCCAGACAACTGCTTCTGCACGAGAGCAGAGCAAGCCTCTATCTTGTCTAAGTCACTGTCACTGCTGTGCGGTTTCTGCGGTCAATGGCAAACCTAATTCTGAGCAAGTGTGCTCAGCCTTGCCTTCAAAGAGTGGAATGGTGTCGTTGGAAAAGGTGTCCAAGGCCAGGAGGTCCTTCCCATCTTTGGACCCGCTGCGTTTGTGCTTATGTTTCCTCCGGAAGAAGGATCTGCGTGCAGCTGCCGACAGCGTCTTTGTGGCGTTGTTGTCGTCTTTGACTTCAGACATGCTGAGTCTCCTGGAGAATTCTTGGTCCATCCTGTGGTCACAGGGAACAGTGGTGCTGGGAAGGGCCTAGGGACCACCGCCCGCCCGTCCTGCCCTGCCCGTGCAGAGGGTGCGAGCCAGGACTCCAGGCTCCTCCAACACTCCTCTCCAGGTTCCTTGGCCACATCACCCACCCATGCCACCAAGGACCCCTTGGGACCACTGCTGTGGGGGCAACACACACCCCAGTGCTGGGGGAGCTCTCAGAGTGGGACAATTGCTACACTCAGGTGAGTGTCAAAAGGAGCTGCTAGGACAGCCCTCCCTTGGTGACAGGACAAGTTACACTTCCTGCCAAAAAAAGGAACGAGACATGCATGCACACCACAACATGAAAGCACCTTGAAAATGGTATGCTAAGTGCAAGCAAGCACCCAGTCTCGGAAGACCACACTCGCATGAAAGTCCACAACAGGGAACTCAACAGGGGCAGGAAGCACAGTCATGGCCGCCTCGGGTAGCGGGGGCAGGAGGCAGCTAATAGCTAATGGGGACAGGGCTGCTTCTGAGGGGATGGGAAGGCTCTAAAATGGGTGGTGGGGACAGTGGCACATGGCTGTGAATACACTGAAAGCCACTGAACCCGTACACTTTGGGTGAACTGCACGGTGGATGAATATATTTCAATAAATCGGTTAAACATAAAAAAGTTATGTCTCCTAAGTTGCCACCGTGCTTCCATATAGCAGTGACTTACAAACATTGAATTGTGCTAGGAGCAGCTTTTTGGACAAGCGGTGTGGGCAAAACATACAGACCAGAGCCAGGGTGCAACGCGGAATGCGTCCCAATCCTGTGGGACAGCCCCAGGTTGGGCCCCACCCTACCCCCAAGCTCAGACACGAACACTTACACGTATTTGCTGGGGATCTGCCCGCGCTGGATCTTCTGGGCATTCTCGTCCAGCTGCCAGGCCATCCAGGACCCAAATGTGCCCTGAGGCAAAGTGTCGTCAACGTAGAGGATGTCATCTTTCTTAAAGCTCAGCTCATGCTCCACCTCGGCCAGCCGGTCGTAGAGGGCCCTGGACCAGGTGACAGAAGGACTGGGATCAGAAGCTGCTGGCTACTGGAGGACTGACCAGCCACACAACTTGGCAGCCAGTCTCCTGGAACAATCCCCCTGCTCTAAGCTTTCCCCAGGCCACGATCAGGACCCACCTCTCCCCTTCCTGGTGGCAGTTCCCAAAGGAGGGAGCCCCGGCTTTACACAACAGGACAAAGTCACCTTGCCTCCCTGAGACCGGGGGCTCCCTGGGGACAAGGGCTGCCTCACATCCATCAGAGAAAGATCTTGTTGCCAAGGACCAAAACCATATCGCCCCTTCCAAATGGAAGGACTTTCTTCCCTGAGTCAAGGTCAATGGTTCCTATAGAATGGAAACTCCTCAGGATGGAAATGTCATCTCCCACCAAGGAAGATGTCCTAGAGACAGAGACCTGTACCTTATGGTACACAGTTAGTTGATCGGCATTTTTATTCATTGTGGCTTCAGAACTTAAAGAACATGAAGGAACTGTGAGCCCCTTCTAGACAACACCTGCTGTCTGAGCCACACACAAGTCATAAAGCACTTTGGGCACACACTGCAGATGAATCTGCAGACTTGGGTCGGGGGGGAGGGCAGGAGAAGAGTGCAGCCCACTGGAAAATGGGGTTCCGTGGCCTCAAAATTTCCCAGGCCCCAAGCCCTAGGGAGCCTGTGTGGTCCTGCAAACCCTCAGGCATTTTCCTAAGTCATAAGCATCTCACCGTGAACTTGTGGTTTGGGACCCAAGCAACAAGGACCCTGGTCCCACCCTTGTGTTTCAGAGACACTCATCAGGACCAGTCTCCTCAGGAAGCCCCACCCCTGGCCCTGAATCCCCAGAAGCCCTGGCCCCTGGTACCTGATGTAGAAGCTGTCACCAGGCAGGCTCTTCACCTTGGTGAACTCCTCAGGGCGGTACTGCACCTTGAGACGGACACCGTCCTTGGGCTTCAGCATCTCCACGTAGACCTCCTCCACCGTCTTGCCGCGCATGTCCAGACTGCCGTACTGCCCAAGGACAGGGAATTGAGGTCAGAGGACAGGGGCCGGGGCGGCCTGGGTACCCATGAGTGGGCAGTTGTGGGACAAGGCAGAGATTTAAGATCCCCTCAACTGGGAATCTGCCTGCCTCACCTCTGCAGGTAAGGCCTAGTCCTCTGCCCAGAGGCAGTCTGGACCTGCCAGTCCTCTGCCAGTGTCCGCCCTGCCCTCAACAGCTTCTCCCAGGAGAGACCCTGTGCCAGTTCCCCAGCAAGTAAGGGTTATAAAACATGGCACTTTATCTCACTCGTGCTACTTGTGTCTTTGAACACCTATGAGCCCTCTCCCCCATCAAAGGGGAGACCCAGCCAGAGGGAGAAGACACTCCATCAGACCACAGTCCTGCTGCTCACACAGCAGAGCATCCTGCCTCCTGCTTCCCTCCCGACACCAGCGCCCAAGCCAGGGCCCTGCCCACATCCCTGTGACCCACCCCAAGGATCCTCAAAGCATTCAACAGGGGGCACCAGACAAGAAGCTGTGCTCTCTGCCTCCTGGGCCACTTGAGATCACAAGAGTCCAGAGGAGTGGGCAGAGAAGGGCAGGCCTGCTGCTCGGCAGCCCAGAACTCACCTCAAGGATGAGGTCTCCTGGCACAAGGCCATCGGGGCCCTTGGCAGGACTATCATCCTCCACCTCAGCCACAAACACCCCGTGCAGGTTCCCTCCACATAAATGCACGCCAAGCTCCAGCTGGGACTTTTTGATGAAGACAAGTCTTGGCTCTGGGGTCTTCTTGTTGGCTTCTCCCACCATCCTTTTGGTTAGGAAAATAAAGTTCCTCAATCGCACATGGCGGGGAGCAGGGCATGAACGACTAAACAGGCTAATGACTGGACAGTTTTCCACTCACTCCATGAGGTCTCAGAACCACTGGGAGCTGACAGGTGGTCCCATCTGGGTTCTGGTTCTAGTGACTTGGTTTACAGGCCGGCTGCTGGGGTTTGTAGAGGTGAAAACGTGGCCCCACTTGAGAAAACGAGCTGGGGATCGAGTAGAAATCAACACCCCTACTTCCTGGCCCAGCTGCCAGCCGAGCGCCATAGGCAGCGTCTCTCCCCACCTGGGTGGCACGTGTTCTCCTGACCTTGTTCTGCCAGAAGTGAGAGCCGGTCTCATGGTTCAGGGCACAAAACAAACCATTCACCAATGTTTACTGAGCAGCTTCTATGGCCCAGAGACCATGCTAAACCACGAAGAGAGGGCCCCTTGCCATCAAGGAACTCACAATGTAGGAGGGAGACTGAGTGCCAGCAAACTGAGTGGAGGCAACACGACAGTGCCTGTCACCGATGAGGGGGCCCCAGGGGACAGGCTGGCTGTGATTACTGCAGACAGACTCCAGCGAGATGGACCCAGGGCAAAGGACAGAGGTGGCTGCATCCTGGGTGAGGCCGGGGCTTGGTCAAGGGGATGGCTCTGTCCGGAACTACAGAATGACTGCCATGTGCCCTGGCCCGGAGGCCCTCTCCCCATCTTCCCTCTGGATCCTGCTACTACACAAAAGTTGACCCCTTCCTCCTGACCCCTCTCCACGCCCACCACTTGCATGGCTAAACCCTGCTCACCCTGAACATTTCGACTTAACTGTCACAGCTCCCTGTCACACTCTCACTGACTGCTCCGTCACGGCCCATAGTGGCTCTCCCAGCACATGCTGCACATGCCTGGACACCTGCCTGTCACCCTCTAAACCCGTGGCTCCCTGGGGGCGACTGCTGGTGATGGCCACAGCCCAGGTCCTGGTTGGGTGTTGACTGTGGAATTCTGTCTAAAGACAGTCAGAAAACGAGTAGATGAAAAAAGGAGGAAGGAAAGGAGGCAGAGCTAAGAACAAGTCAATGAGAAAAAAGGAGAAAAAGAAGGAAGTGAGGAAAGGTCGGGACGGAGGGAGGAAGAAGGAATGGCACGCTTCCCATCCCAGATCCTGACAAGCTGCTCTGCGGTCTGCGGCACAGGGGGACGCCGGCAGGATGCGCTCAGGCCACAGCGATGGCTGCCTGTCCACCCCACCGGGCCGGGGAGCAGATGCGGGAACAGCATGCATTTGCTGACCTGGAACTGGGGGTGCTCTGCTTGGCCGGGGGGGCACCAGGGCCCTCGTCCTGCTCCATCAGCGGGTCGATGACAGAGGGATGCTCCGGGCTGGTGGCACTGCTGCCCTGGAGAGTGGAGTGAGCGCCGACAGGGTCCAGGTGGGAGCTGGGGACCGAGGTCAGGAAGAGTAAGGAAAGGCACACAGTCCTCAGCCGTCCCCAGCCACCCACTCTCTGGCGGGGACCAGGGCTGGGCTGTGAACAGAGACCGGGTCACATGGCTCTGAGCCCTGAGAAGAGTAGCTCTCCTGGGAGCTTGGACTCGGGTCATCCACCCGACAGGATCTGCCTTTCTTCTCCTCCCCACCCGTCCTCAACCAGGGGGTCCTCTCTGAAGGTGTCAGCCTGGGGGCACACACATTCACTGTGTTTGCACATCCTGCCCCCTTCGCTGAGCTGCGCAGTGCTGCATGGCAGGGGCAGGTGCTCCCCTTCTCTCACGTGCCCTGCAACCCACAGCTCGGGGGCAGAGACAGGCAGCGTCTGCTCGGGAACTGAGGGCCAGAACACTCTGCGTGAGAATCCCGCCCCCAGGGCCTCAGCTCCTGGCTACCACACACCTGTGTGGGGCTTCCTGCTGCACCGGGGAACCCAGCCACATGCTTCCAAACCCACACCTCAGGTATCCTACTTCACATCCTCCCTCTATATGTCCTTCTCCCCAAGTCCAAGGCTGGCCAACTCCCCTCTTACGGCAACTGAACGGCCCAGAACATACAGCTAGCACCTTGGCTGTACCCTCTCTCCTCCCCCAGCCCAGATGGCCCTCATGGAGGCCAGGCCCTCACCTGGACCGAGAGTGGCAGCTGAGCTGGTGCATATGTGGGTTGTACTGGGCCAGAATGGTGATAGTGTCACACTGCTGTCCAATGATGAGCCGGGCCTGTTGCTCCGTGGCACTCCGCAGGTTTATGCCATTGAACTAGGAAACATGCAGAGCACGCTTGGTGATGTGGTGGGGGGTGGGGACCGGGGGAGGAAAGGCGGAGGGAAGAACAAAGTGCAGAAGGCCAGCTCCCACTTACCTCAAGTAACTGATCCCCATACTCGAGGCCAGCCTGGTGGGCGATGCTTCCCCCAGTCACCTTGGAGACGTAGACCCCGCCCTTCTCTCCACTCACAATGGAGATGCCCAGAGGCTCCGAGCCCTTCTGCAGCTTGACGTGGCGTGGCTCCTCCACATAGGGCCTTGGAAGAGAGCCAACAGTTGTGGGGACTCAAACACAAAGGAAAGGGATGAGGAAAATCTGAAGTCGGGCATGCAATCGGCTACGCAGAAAGGGCCAGGGATCGCCGGGTGCTCCTATAATGACGCAGCTGGATGAAAACACAATGACCCCACTTTGTATGGCAGTGATACACATTCCCACAACCTCATGCAATATAAGCACGACACCCCCAAATGGACACAGAAGCACCCAGTCCCAAAGACACAAAGAATGGGCCATGTGAATTATAAACACTGATATAGCAGGGAAAAAGCGCAAAGTTTCATAACGTGAGAGTTGCCTCAACAGAATGTGCAATTTACAAACCCCAGTGGGGTCCCAAGATGCCCCAGGAGGAAAAGAAATGGCTCCTGTGATGACAGTCACCCAGAAGAAACAATATAAAGTATCACTTTTTATATTTACCAGTATATAGGGTGATGTACAATGACCATGGAAATTAAGCCGCGGCAAACCCAAGCCATTAAAAAGGGAGCAGGGAGGCTCGGAGCAAGGCGGTGACCATGCACTTGCTGGCCCGGGGGCAGCCGTCCACCGTGCCAAGGGCACGAGGGGGCTCAGGCGGGGGCCTCATGTCAGGCCAACCTCAGACTCCTCAGGGAGGAAAACCTGGGCCTGGTGGCCACGGGCAGTCTCAGGAGGGATCTGTGGTGGTGAAGACATCTGGAAGGTGCAAAAAGTTAGAAAGAAAAGAGGGATGCTCAGAGAAGGATGACAGACGCCTGGAACCTAACGGAGAGAAAGATGGCCAGGTGATGCCAAATCATCCCATGAGAACTGTGCTGTCCTAAGCTCTTCCTCTCGGGACAAAACCGCAGCCAAAGGTCCAGGGAGGAGCCAGCTGGAGCACCACGTCCTTGGGCTCCCCTCCAGAGCACGTGGGTGGGGGCAGACTCACAGACCGTGACGGACTGCCAGACAGACCAGCAGGCCGCTGAGCCACCCTACCCCTGCCACCTAGAGGCACAGTAGTCTCTCCAGCACAGCGGGCCTCGGGCTGGGACCCCACAGCCCAGGGCTCAGTCCTCTGGCGATCTGAGATCACAATCCTTCTTGACTCATCCCTTCACCTTCCCTGCCCTCTCCTCCTCCCAAACTGACCCAGCCGCAATGCCCTCCCTGAGCCTGCAGCTCAGACACCTCAGTCCCTGGCTTGCACCCGTGGTCACTTCCAGACGCAACACGTATCATAGCACTAGCAGTCTGGAGTTATAAGAACCCTCATCCAGGGGCGCCTGGGTGGTGCAGTCGGTTAAGCGTCCGACTTCAGCCAGGTCACGATCTCGCGGTCCGTGAGTTCGAGCCCCGCGTCGGGCTCTGGGCTGATGGCTCAGAGCCTGGAGCCTGTTTCCGATTCTGTGTCTCCCTCTCTCTCTGCCCCTCCCCCGTTCATGCTCTGTCTCTCTCTGTCCCAAAAATAAATAAACGTTGAAAAAAAAAAAAAAGAACCCTCATCCAGCAGCCACCACACCATCCTCACACCCCCAGCCAGCCTCGGAGGACAGCACAGCAGGTGCGGGCAGATCTCATTTCTGGTCTGGGCTCCTCATCCCCTGCTGATCACCCTTCCTGTGTTCCACCTCCAAAACATACTTCTATCTCAAAAAAGCAGGAGGTAAGAGCCATATAACAGAAGGCACAAAGCCGTTATGAACGATATGAGTCAGGATTTGCCGACACGGAAAGACACAGAAGGCACACACTGCATGAGCACACAGGTGGGTGTAATCCTATTTACATAAACCTGTACATGTACACGTGTCTCCTCACGCATGGAGACGTCTCTATGAAGGACCCTACCAAGATGCTAACAATGGCACCTCTAGGTGAGGGACTTGAGGTGATCCTTACTTTCTCATCCCCTTAATGATCTAAGTTTCTTACAGTAGGCACAATAGTTTTCTCAGAATAAGGCTGCTTTGTGAAAGAGATTAACAAAGCATACTTCACGATATAACAAATACCTTGAAGCAAGTATTTCTGTATGGAAAATACAAATAAAACATGCCTTTAAACAATGTACATCACACACTTAACAGAAGGGAAACAGCAACCGAATCTTCGGTTGAGGAGATTATATGTGACTTCTCTTCCACTTTTCTATTTTCCCCATTTTCTATAAGGAGAAGTTATAGGATAATGCACTTTAGAATCAGGGGAAAGAGGCTGCTTTTTCTTCAGTCAGGCTACACGTGCTAAATTTCAGGCCTCCAACTAGAGCACCGTGCAGGCAGGAATGTGGACACTTTTCTCTCCCCAGAGCAGTGCCCAGTTCTCTGTACGCTACAGGAACTGAGAGGATACCCGACTCCAGGTGACAAGGCCCTTTCTGCTTCCAGGGAACTCACTTCAGTTGTCACCTAGTTTCTCAATGACCTAAGCTGGGCTTAGGTAAAACCACCCACCAGACCCAGGACTTAGTGCAGGTTAGTGCTCCTGTGTATGTGTCACATGGGCGGGACACTCCCACATGAACCGTACATGCCTCTTCTGTGGGCCGAGGTGCGTTGGCGTTTAGGTATACTTCTGTGCTCCAGTTAGTATGTGCCAGGTTCTTAGGTTACTTGTTAGGTTGTCTTACAAATTCAGATTTTCAAGTCAAAGGACTTTCCTAATGCTGGGCCCACCCTGCAGGGTCTCTTCCGAGGCTCACAGTGACGAGCGCCCTCAGCATTTTGGATTTGAGGGGAACGAGAGTGGCTCTGTTGCTTTTAAGTCATTCAATAAAGCCAAGTTTGAGTTTCATCAGATCTTCTGAAGGTTTAGGATCTGGATAGGACCTCTTCACTATAAGTATGACCTGGTAAATTCTACTGTGAAGAACAAGAGAGTTGGGTGAGGTGTGCCGAGCTTGTGGGGGGAGTGAGGGACCCCTCAGAGGAAGCATGCCTGGACTGATACCAGCCTTAAGTTAACCTGAAACATCAGCCGATTGGCCAGCATTTTACAATAAACCAATAAATGGCTAAGCTATACTTCTGTGCTTTATGTATGTTTTCTTCTGTGTATATTTTATTCCACAATAAAAAGTTCAGTGGGGGCCACCCGGTGGCTCAATCGGTTAAGCGTCTGACTCTAGATTTCGGCTCAAGTCATGATCTCACACAGTTCGTGAGATCGAGCCCCAAGTCGGGTTCTGCGCTGACAGTGCGGAGCCCGCTTGGGATTCTCTCTCCCTCTGTCTCTGCCCCTCCCCTGCTCAAATGTGCATGAGCACTCTTTCTCTCTCTCTCTCTCTCAAAATAAATTAATTACTTAATTAAAAAAAAAAAAAAGCCTGGGAATGAGGGGGCAAGCGATGCAGGTGTGTCCTGAGGCCAAAAAGCAAAGAGTAAGGATGGGACCTGATTCTAATAAAGGTGGGCTGGCCACCAATCACATGACCACAGACCCGTCACTCCAACCTCTGGCCTCAGGTTCCTTATCTGTAAAACAGAGCCAATAATGATGATAACAGTGATAACGATGCTCATGGGGTCACTGTGAGCATATCCTGACTTGTGACACGGAAGTGCTTCATCAAGGGCCAGGGAAGCAGTGAATGGTGCCACTGCATTGTCACCACTGGGTGGTCCAGTATCACTTGCTGCAGCTCACCACCTCTCGTGGACACTCAGTGGAAGCAGCCTATCTGCCCCTCACTTTGCCCCCTATGCATACCAGCCCGCTCGTGGCACCCCGTGGCAGGGCTTCCTGGTGAAGCTTTGGGGCAACACACCAGAGAACGCTAGGCGACCCAAAGCAGCCTGGCCCTGGGATCGACCCTGTCAGAACCCTCCCACACCTGCTGCCTCTCCCAACAAGCCCCGCCCCCTGCGGGGACACACCACCCACTGCCATGCCCACGGCACGGATGCCCGGTCCCGCTCACCGGTCCTTTCTCCGTTCCCCGAGGGCTGCGGGGTTGACGGCAATCCTGGGCAACGTGGAGGCTGAGGTCTGGGACTGGCTACATGAGGACAGGGTGTCGATGTTCAGGGGTGACTGGGGAGGCGTGCTGCACTCAGAATGTGACAATGAACCTGCCGGGAGAGGTGCAAAGTAATTCGGGCCGCAGTCTCACATCTCCATTCTCCTGTAGCCGAGACCAAGAGGGAGACGTGATCCAGGCACACGGTTGGCTCCACAACATGGCCACACCACATGGTCTCGAATTTAGGTGCTGGGCTCTGCGTGGCCTCTCTATCCCCCGTGTCACCAGGCCTGAGGCATGCACGGACTGGCTGGGATGAGGAGGAGGTTGCCCGCTGCACCCAGACATCGCACACAATGAGGCTGGAGTCAGCTAGCAGGAGAGGAGGGGAGTGCGGAGTCCTCACCTCTGTCGGAGCCCACAACAGACCGTGGGTATCTTGGTGTCGAAGGGATTTTAATGCGTTCCGCCTTGAACTGCAAGTTGCTCGAAGACCCTGTGGTTCCACAAGGGGACAAAACTTCAGGGCTGTGATTTAACACCACCCCTTGCTCCTTCACCACCCCTTCAGTAGTTAGGAAAGAGGCACAGTCAGGACAAATGCAAAGCAGGCCCTGCTACTTACCCCCTGAGGGTGCCTAAATGTGAAACAGTCTAGGAAAGCAGATATTAACACCCAGTATTTGAGTAAACTGCGGGCCTGGACCGCTCCAGAGCAGAATCCCACAAATCTCACTCCTAGCCCTGGACAAGGACAGTAACCCAAGTGACAGAGGGGACTGCTTGTCTCCACCCCACATGGCTGGAAGCAACACCACCGGAATGCCTATGTGAGGGAACTGCCAGTCTCTCTCTCTGGGTTCCATTTCCCACAAGTGAGCAGTAATACAAACCCCCAGAATCGCTGACAGGCTCAGGGACAGAGAGCAAGGCTCGTGGGCCATGGGTCACCTGGAACAACCACGTGGCTGCTAGGGAAGGCCTAAGAGACACAGAAGGCTAAGGGAGATGACTCTGAGTGCAACGTGGAGCCAACCTCAGCCCCAGGAGCAGAGAAGGGCCCATGGGGAGAAGGCCTCCACCGGGAGGCCTGGCCACAAGGATGCAGGCAGAGAGGAAAACAGGCCCCACTAATGTGAGAAGGTTCCAGTGGCACAGTTACCAAGGCGGGCGCTGGAGGGCAGAGAGTTGGACCCATGAGAGGTTCTCATCTCTGAGTAGTCACTGCCAGTCCTGTGGCTCAGATCCAGGCTCAGGCGTCCCTGGTGCTGGACACTGCAAGAGAAGCAGACAGGTGAGGCATCAGGAGAAGACCAGGACCAGACCCAGCCGCTGGGGAGAAACAAGCAGCGGGCCTGGCCCAACACATCCCTGAGCCCACAGAAGGGAGGCCCAGAAGCCACCTGCCATTAGCTGGGGACAACAGACTGCCATACCCAGAGGCAGCACCCAGCGAGGGTCCTGCCTACAGAGAAAGGGCTGTGAAGGTAGAGGAGTGGCATACTCACTTTGGCCCTGGACCAGGACTGGGCTCTACCGGGAAAAAACAGGCTCAGAATGCTGTCTGTGCCCAGAGAAGTGGTGTCTCTCCTCCAGGATGGGTGGGGAGGCTGGATGGGCACCAAGGACCTTGGAGAGGAACCTATATACCTCACTCAGGACAGCTGCCTAGGATGCTGGAGGGCAGAGAGCCCAGGCATCACCCATATCAGGGGCCTCCAATCAGGCCCAACAATGTCCTTTTCTAGCTATGTAATGAGACCATCTCTCTTCCCAGCCTAAAGCCTAAACTAGGAAAAACTCCAAATGTTGCATCATGGCTACAGGCTCTACAGGATCTGTGCCCTATAACCTGTGCTCTTCTCCTGATTCACTGTACCCATGCCAAGCTCCCCACTCTCTGCCAGCCTACTGCACTGTTTCCAGGTGCCTGGGCTGTGGCTCCTACGGCCCTCCTTCCTGGAGACTCCACCCAGGTCTTATGTAGCTGACTCATCTCAGCCTCTGGATCCCGGTAGCATCCCCACTCTGCCCCCACCGCAGGGCCCTCCCGCCCACCCAATCTAATTGTCCACCCTCTTCCAAGTTCACAGCCTAGCTGGTCGCTCCGTTTTGCGGTCTTCAGAGCTACTCAACATCACCTGGTATCACTCTGTTCATTTTTCTCTCTGCCTCCCACACGCCAACATAAAGGCCACATGAAAAGAAGCTCACTGGTTTAGTCCTCCACTGTATAGTCTCCTGGAACTAGTACAGTCCATGCCACATAGTAGGTGCAAAATTAAAACCTGTCAAACAACCGAATGAAGGAATGGGTGACCCTGAGCCAGTCCATTCACTTTTTAAGGCTCAGTCTTCTCATCTATACACCAGAGACAACAACAGCCCTTAGCTCACAAGGTCACTGTGGCAATTACAAGAGATGAGGTTTGTTTGTTTTCTTTTTCATTTTTTTTTTTTAACGTTTATTTATTTTTGAGAGATACAGAGACAGAGTGCGAGCGGGGGAACGGCAGAGAGAGAGGGAGACACAGAATCCGAAGCAGACTCCAGGCTCTGGGCTGTCAGCACAGAGCCCGACGCGGGGTTCGAACTCATGAACCGTGAGATCATGACCTGAGCCGAAGTCGGACGCCTAACCTACTGAGCCACCCAGGCACCCCAAAAGAGACAAAGTTTAAATGGTCTGGCACAGTGCCTGGCATGTGAGCACTTAAGCACCAGCTGCCATCACTCTCTCTTTAAATGCCTTTTCTTTTTTTTACAGAGAGAGAGAGAGAGAGAGAGAGAGAGAGAGAGAGACAGAGACAGAGAGAGAACCAGAAGGGGAGGGGCAGAGAGAGGGGGGGACAGATGATCCAAAGCAGGCTCTGTGCTGACAGCAGAGAGCCCGATGTGGGGCTTGAACCCATGAACCATGAGATTACGACCTGAGCCGAAGGTGAATGCTTAACTGACTAAGTCACACAGGCGCCCTTTAAATGTCTTTCCAAGCTTCTTGTTGGTGAATGAAGAGAGCACCCTTAAAGTTCACTCCTCCTGGGGTCCCAGCGCTGCTCTAACCAGCCCCTTCTCAGCTTGGCAGGGGCGCTTCTCTGCCCATGGGCCACTCTGTGCACCAGTAGCTTTTTGTGCACACAGATTTGGCCGGCTGGCGTGCAGGTAAGTGGGGGGTGACTTTACATACCTGGGGTGCAAACCCTGGGGGCCGACCTCTCTGGGCACAGGCGGAGAGCTGCATGGGCCGACCCTGTGGCTACGCACAGTGTAGATGGGGTTCCTCAGGATGGAGCTCACAGTGGTGCTCGGGGTCATACTCCGGGGAACAGTACCTAGAAATGGACTGGGTAAGAACAATTACCCCAAAGCACCCAGCCTGCCCCAGACCTGTGCAAACTATTGGCTTTCTGCATCTGTAAAATGGGAGAACTCACTTTATGGCTTCCTATTTCCCAGGCTGCTATGGGGAGGTGGTCTGAAAAGCTAAGAAATGTCCCTGATAGAAGATTAAACATCTCAGAGAGGGGAAGTCATTGCTAGATCTTTGGACCTCAGGGCTGAGGACACACAGTAGCACCTTGACATGACTGATTCCACTCTCCCTGGGAGAGTGCTCATACAGATCTCATACAGGGCCCTGCGAGCCCACCACGGACCCTCCTCTCCAGCCCCAACAACTCACCCACAGACGCCCTGCCAGGGTAGAATGGGGGGTTGCTGTGCCTGCTGGGATGCCCTGGTGAGTAAGGGGACCATTCCTGAAGCTCTGGGCAGAGTTCTCCACCGGCCGGGACACACTTCTGCTCCTGCAGGGCCAAAGATGAGAGACAGTGGCTGGAAATGGAAATGCACAGGCATCTGCAAGTCTGTCCCCTACGTACTAGCTCTCCCACTCGGACACACGACGGGACAGTTGGGAGAGGTCACTGCTCATTCATGTTGCCTTCCACACCTGGAAGGAAAGAACCTCCTTCAAAACTACTCTGGAAGAAAACCCCAGAGAAAGAATCCATTCTCTCAAGTAAACAAATTATGTGCAGGAGGTGGAATGCACAGGTGCCTCTGGCACAGATGTGACAGCTCCTCAAAACATGCATGCCTGTGCCAGGGTCTTTGTCTGCAGAGAGTGGCATGGATCTGTTCTCCAGCTCACAGCAATCGCTCCCATCTGAAAATGACTACAATACCCACACAAACAAGCTGGCCGCCGCCTCCTGCTGCCGGCGACAGACTCTCAAGTGCTGTCTTGGCTCCCAAGACCCTTCCAGGCAGGGCCATGTCACTCGCTTTTGTTGTGCAGTTCAAAAGCTTCTTGTTGGAAAAGCAAATCAAACACCACACCCAAGAAAGTGTTCCTGTCTTGGCATCATATGGCCACTAACATGCACGCCCCCTACGTTACTTTCCAATCTCCTAAGGAGGGCTCCTTCTCATGGCACCCACCAGGCACCCCATCCTCGAGTAGGTGCTTAGAATGAAGGGAAAGGAGCCAGGGCTGAACATGAAGCTGGGGACACCGGTTCAGGGCCCTTCCCCACGCCTTCACCCCCACCCCAGGATTGAGCTCTACCTCCAGGAACTGAGCAGGAATCACTACCGGAGCCAGCTTGGGCCGGAAGCTGGGAGCTGACTTTGGACGACGGCGCTTCTGCCCCAGCTCGTCCATCTTCTGGGAGGTGAGGTCCCCGTCACAGGACTTCTTGGCAGGCAGATAGGAGGAGTCCCCGTCCCCTTCAGGGTAGTAGCTGGAAGCAATGCGGACTCTGGCCTTGCGAGGGGGTGAGGTGTGCGTGAGTTCCCCGGGGTCCACGCCAGGGGGCAGTGCGCTCGGGGGGCTGGCAGACGGGGAGCTGCCGACCAGAGTAGCCTCAGACTCGGAACTGGTTTCCAGTCTGTGCTGGAACTTAATGGAGTCGCTCCTCCTGGGAGGTTTTGGGGGCGTCAGAGGCCCCACCCTCTTAGAGGTCTGGGGAGAGTGAGCAGACCCAGGGCCTGGGAGCAGGTAGTCAATTTTGGGGGGAGTCTGGGGGCGTTTGAAAGTGTTAGGGTCAAAGATAGACTTTCTTTGCTTTGGTTTCTTATAAACAGAGAGCTTCTCGGGCCCTGCCGCGGAGCCGAGCACAGCCTTGGGCCAGGTCCCGCCGCTGCTGGAGCTCTCAGGTTCTGTCTTATCCAGGGGGGCCTCTGCCGCCCCGCAGGGGCCCCCCTCTGTGTCGAAGGGCAGCAGCGGTCGCCGGCTGCGCACATCCACCAGCCCGTAGCCACGCTCCCCGGAGGTGTCTGAGCGGAAGGAGCTAAGGCTGCGCTCGGACGCGCTGGGACAGGCCTGGGGGGAGACGGGAAAGGGTCCCGCAGGGAACGGCTTGTGCAGGAAAGAGCTGCTGCCTCCTGGGGGGCCCGGCTCCCTTCTCTCCTCCAGCCTGTCCGCATAGAAGATGTCCGTCTGCGTGGAGTTATTGTGCTGCAACAGACTCCGTTTATTCTGGGCCTGTACCTCGGTGCCGTGGGCTCGGATGCTCAGCATCTTATCAGAGTCCTTGATGTTCTCGAAGATGTTCTGGCCACTCCACGAGGAGCTCTGAGGGAACACCTGTGTGGGGGTTACAGGGAGTGAGAAATAGCGGGTAAGACCGCCGAGCCCGGTGCTGCCACCGAACGCCGTCCCCGCAGGGGCCACACACACCCCAGAGACGGCTAGCGCGAGGCGCATGCACACGCACACCTCTCCCTGACCGGCGCTCTCTCTTGGCCCGGCCGTGAACCGGCAGGAGATAGGGACTTGGAGCGCTATCTGCAGTTTGCCTGCGCAGTGCCCTGCCTGTATTTCTCTTTTAATTGTCAAATGAAAAAGGATTCGTTACTAAAAATCGTGTAGCACATTCACATGATTTTAAATTATTCAGCAATAAAAAGAAATGAGCTACCAAGGCATGAGAAGACATGGAGCAAACTCAAATACGTATTACTAAGCAGAAGAAGCCAATCCAAAGAGGCTACATACTGTGTGATTCCAGCAATATGACATCCTGGACAAGGCAAAGCTACAGAGACGGTATAAAGATCAGTGGTTGCAGGGGCTGGGCTGGGGGGGGGGGGGGGGGGGGGCGGGGTGGGAAGGAAGGGAGCACTAGGAGGAACACAGAAGATTT